>NC_081362.1:7620588-7920588 GCF_030684315.1 Stegostoma tigrinum | reverse complement strand
GTGGATCGCCTAAAAGCTGGTACCTCAAACTGAGCAGGAGCAAAACATACTTGTCTCCTCAGAACAGCTAGAAGGCCTGTTGGAAACTAGGTTCTCCCCCTTTGGCTACTGTGAGCGAGCATCAGGTCTTAGATGGTTGCAGCCTCAAGATCATTACTGTCAGAAAAATGAGGAACTCTCCTGAGATGCACCAGACTCAAGACAGGCTATGGTCTGGCACATGCTGCCTGAATCAGAGGGACCAGACTCCAGAATGGAACATGTTTCCAACATGGGGACTGCCAATTTCTTTATATTTGAACTTTTGAAAAGGACAAAACTTAAATCAAGTTAGTGAGACAGTGCGGCCAGGTACTTATGGGCCTTGGTGTTGAATGGTTAACTGTTTCCTCATTTTTCTACTCTTTAGTAAGAAGGACTGTAATGGTTAACATCTTAACTTTGTTGTTTTTTCTGCCTTGTACCAAGATTCTGTACGTAGGTACCTTTGTACATAAGATGGTGACTTTCAAACTTTTGAGTATGAATGACAATCATCCTAATTCAATTCAATAACCATATCAGGCACTTGCAAGGAGTAGGGTGTTTGGAGGAAGCCATCTGACTTGACTGTTAATTTTTTTGGCTAGTTCTGCACTGCATTGAGGTTTTGGGAGGGTTTCTTGAGGCCAGCAAGTTCTCTTTCAATTTCTTATCAAACTTATTTTTTTAACTACCAGGCACCATGGCCTCTGTCACATGTGATTTCTTCTCCAACTTAGGACATGGAACATCTTACCACTCAACAGATATCACAGAATTCACCACCATCCCTTATGCCTGCAACATCTCTAAAAGCTTGTTGTGCACACAGCAGCACTCAGTCTGGACCTTTGACCTGAACTTGGCAGATAAAGGGAAATTGTTGCCTTGATGTGTGGGCAGGATACTAGAGGTGCCACTGGATTGAGTGGCCAGGATAGGGAGCTTCCTGTTTACCCCAGGACCAGCAGCAGAGATCATGGCACCAGACGATTCCTTATGCATTCAGGAGAGCTCAGGAACAAATATGTTTCTGTTGCCATGGGTTTCCCCTTTCCACATAATGCAAGGCACCTCTGAACCCCTCACGGTCACATACTTGAGAGTTGAACCTTGCAGCTCAGGCATTGTCTGATACTAACAGTAAACATGTACATGCAATCCCTCATCTTGATCATAAAAACATTGCAAATAGGAGCAAGGTCATTCTGTCCTTCAATACAAATCATAGTTTGTCACCTACTTAGTTCCCTGTTCTGCTTTCCTCTCATATCCTTTGATCCCTTTTAGACCTGTTGTGGACCAGACCAAACCCCTTCAAAATATATTAAGATAGCCTAGATCCTAACCTTGCTTATTTTAGAAGCAGGTGCCAGGTGGTGTGTTCTAGGTGCAATTCATTTGGGCAAAATAGCAGTCTTGAAGGAAAACAGACTTTAGTCAGACATAGACTTAAAATACAACAAAAAAAAATTGGAATAACTTGACACTACTGGAAAAAGTAACAGAATAATGGATTATTTAACTATTAAACAACTGTTCAATATAGTCATGTCCCAAAACACTACCTTGGCAAAGGCAAATTCAGTAAAATAGGTTGTCTCATGCAATTCTCTAGTCCAGTAGGAAGAAAAGCATCAAGAGAAAACTGAGGGAGAGAGGTACTGCAGCTTCCAAACCCAGCTTCAAGACCCCAGCAGCAACTGCTGAAAAATTAAAACTCAATCCTGGTTTTGTGGGAGCTTGACCCCACCCATTCAAGCTGCTTATATTGTTCCAACACTTTTTTTAGAGAAAATCCCAAGGCCTCAAACTATTTACTTTATGGGCTTTAAAGCAGACTGCTTGTCTCATCTTTTCTCATTCTTTTAAAAGAAAAACTGTACGTCTAAAAGTCATAGTATTTGTCATAAGACCTAAGAATTATATCCATCTCCTTCTTAAAATCATTCAACGCTTTGGCCTCAGCTGCTCTCTTGCAGAGAATTCCACAATCTCATCACTCTCTTGGTGAAGAGGTTCCTCTTCATCTCAGTCTTTAAATGGCCCAACCTGGATCCATTGACTCCTGGTTCTGGAGTCCCTGGTCATTGGAACATCCTTCCTGCACTTACCCAGTCTTAAAAGAAAATCCATTTAGCTTCTGAAGAAGCTTCACACTGGATTTTACACATTAGATTAGCATTACATCAACATATCTGTCTCTGAAATTCCAGGAGTGGCCCAGCTGCAGACATCAGCTACCACCACCATTTGATGAGTGAACTTGTATTTGATGTAGTTGTCAAAAATTTCCTACACAGCAGCACCTGGAGCAAGCTAACATGAGAAGAGGAGCAGGCCCTGTCACAGGGAGCATGGTCAAAAATAGCAGTGGATTCTATGGGACAGTGGCAACATTGTCTGTCTGTCTGTCTGTCTGTCTGTCTCCTTTATTTAAAAAATCAGATCAAGGTGATGTTAAACGTGTTGCTGAGAGCTGTTTATGGTGCTAACCTTTTTTTTCCCCACACCAGCCTGCAGTGATGCTTGGGCTCAGAACCCCTGTCACTCTTCTTCTCTCCCTCTTTCTCCCCCCCCCCCCCCCATTAAACTGGCCACATTTCCCCATTTGGATGGTCACTAAGTGACCATCTGACACTTGATTGGATGAGCTGAAGTGGGAGTGAATCATCCCCCTCAGAATCCATCCCACATCCATTCTCAATCCAAAATCCAGTGTAATGTTTGTACTTGTGGAACAATGATGTTGCTGAACCTGTGTCTCCCAGCTTCAGCTGAATGTATTGGGGTGCAATGAAAATCTCTGCTTAGTAACTTGCCCCTTAGTGGGTTGGAAATCCTAAATCCTAGTCTTTAGGAATATTCATGTAGTCATTGGCAACATTAGCAATCAGTCACTGATGAATATATTGCCTCCTTAGGGATTTCTGTGGGTCCTTGTGTGGCTGCTGAGCCTCCTCCTACATCTAAATCTCCAACCATACATTGGGCAGGGGATGCTGGGAGGTAGAATATGTCTTTGGCTTTAAGATCACTAACATTCTCTTCTCCGATTTCCGTTCCAGGACTTATTCTTGCTGACAGGTGCTCTCAAAGAATTGACCAGGAGGTTCTTTCAAATCAGCTGCTTCTGAATGATAGGCAACATTGATATCAATGCATGGGAGACTATCTTGAGGGAAATCTCCAGGGAGTCTTTGAAATACTTCCTTTGTCCTCCTCTCTCACTTGTGCTATCCATGAGCTGGTCTAACTGTTAGCCAATGGGCAATAATGTGCTGCTGGAAACCATCAAGAATGCCTGTGAATAATTCTGGGGTTGGTTTTATATACCATGGTTTTCCCAGTTTGGCAAAAGAGGAAGCTCTTGCCTTTCACAAATATTTCTCTTGTGTGTAATGACAATATGGCAAGAGGTAGCAGGAAAGAATAGCTGTTTGATGGGCTGTAATAAGCTTTCTGAAAGTGTGTACTGCAGCTAAAAGGCATGAACATATAATGACATGGTTGGATAATAGTGAATAACTGTCACTGACTGATTGGAAATACTATCTGTATAAATGAAAGCATTCAATCTGCAAACATGTCATAAAATCTTTGCTCCTATAGTAGTGATTTAAGCAATACACCATTTTGTTGATTATTTTCATGCATGCACAAGGATGTATACAATCTTTAAATAAAGAAAGCTAAGTTTTTAAACCTGGTCTCTGAGGAAAGAGGATTAAAATTACCTTTCACTGCTGTAGCAAGCTAGACCTAACTTTCTTTTTTAAAAGTGCATTGACTGAATGGTGTAAATCTCCTTCTCTCTCTGTATTTCTAGTGTGTTACATGGTACATTCCATGTATTTTTCCCTCTTTCAGTAACATCTCCAACTGTTCTTGCATAGAGACTGAGCCTGCATCTTTCTAACGTCACACTTTGTTGTGAATTGATCCCTTAGCATTTGCAAATATCTTTTCACGAATGTTATGTATGGGCTCAACAGGAGGAGGGAATGTGATCTGGAGAATCTCCAACCTCTTATTCCTTATTAAGAAGCAAAACAAGGCTGTAAGACAGTAAGCAAGGAATGCTGAAGTTTGGCTGGTCCTAACTCATGGTTAGTCTCAAGCTAATCTTGTTTCTTTCCCATTCTCAGATTCACCTACTGTGACCAAAAACAAGTGAAGGACACAAATGCCATCAAATTAACAGGATGTAATGTCTGCTTGAGGTGTAAAAAAAATTATGAAATAATTGAATGGGCAATAGCAAGAATAACGCCCATGGCCCTGATTTTGTTGTCATGGGTAGGACTTCTATGTTCAAAGTTAAAGGGAAAATCTGTAACCAACGTCTGGCTTCTACACTTCTGTAAACAGAGATCCCAGCATTGCTGCTAATGCTAATAACACTGATCTATGAAAAGCTGTGGTAAGACTAGCTGGAATCTGCACAAATATCACTAATGGCATGAAAATATAGTAATTATACACCTGTCTTACACTGTGGGCTGATCACAATTTTAAGGCAAGTGCAGTAAGGAGTACCTGAGCTGTCAACAGCATAAGTGAACAAAATCTGACTAACCTTTTCAGTCCAAAGCACTTAAACGTGCACTCTCATTCACTCAGAAGGAAATTAATGCTGCAAAATTGTATTTGTAGTTATTGTTTTATTGTCTCTTGCCTGATGTGTTGTGCCATGTGCCACTCTCATCTCTCTTCCTATACGATATTTTAAGTGAAATTTATATTTCCTTAACTTTCTATATTGCAGTTTGATGGCTTGAAGAACCCAGCTAGCTGGTTTACCTGCTTCCAGTAACAAAAATACCCTGTCGAGGATGCCAGAGATAGTAGGAACAGCCGATGCTGGAGAATCGGATAAGGTGTAGAGCTGGATGAACACAGCAGGCCGAGCAGGAGAGCTGACATTTTGGGGCCTAGACCTTTCTTCAGAAATTTCTGAAGCAAGGTCTAGGCCCGAAATGTCAGCTTTCCTGCTGTGTTCATCCAGCTTCACACCATGTTATTCTCAGATTCTCCAGGTCCTAGTATCATTCTTCAATGTAAATTGGTTTTAACATGATTGAAGAATTTTAGAATGTGATTCATCCAGCTCTACGCCTTGTTATCTGTAAAGGATGCCACACTGGATTAGATGCTCACAGCAAATTCTGAATCACTGTTTCCAAATTCCAAAGTTAAATCAGTTGTCTCAATATCATTTCTGTTCCAGTCTCTGATTTGTAACTCTTATGCAAGCCAGTTTTCAAACTGGGCTGGGCTTTTGGCACAAAGTTTGGTTACCATATCTTTGGAGGGAGCATTAATTTTTCCCAACTCTACCATGAAGAGATGTAAAAACATTATTCCCACCATAAAACATGATTTCTTTGGCAGCCTCTGCCTCTCCATCTTCACTTGTTCTTGCTTGGCCAGCAACACCAACCCTTCTTGATGTCTTTCCCTTTCTCTCCTCTCTCTCTCTTCCCCCCCCCCCCCCCCCCCCCACCAGCCTTGCTCAAAGCTTCAGCTTCAGCTTCAGCTTCACCTTGAAACTCTCCCAATCTTTGGGTGTTCCATCCTGAGCCCTGCAATCCCCTGATTCAGGCCAGCTCTGGTCCACCACCTTCCTCACAATGTTTTTCGTTGCATTGTCAGTGGTGGGAAAAGTCTTCAACTTTGCTGAACTTTCTTTTATATTCTCAAAGTTGAAAAATAACATCAGATTTTAATGCTTTAAGACCATGCCTTTTGTAGGGAGCAGCCAATGGTATCTGGCTAGAAGATTAATCAGTTTCTGTGTTCTGACTTCTATGTAATTGTATATTTCTGTGTCTCACCAGTCAGTTACTTATATTCATTTTTAACAAAAGTTTCCTTTATACCTAAAGAAACAGTGTCCAAAGTTCATTGTAAGAAAAGTCAGAATAGAGGAATATAGATGTTTGTGTTTAATTTATATAATATCATTAACTAAATCAGGATCACTTTTTATAAATAAAACTTTCTATCTTGCAGCCTTTCCCACTGAGATATTAAGAGTTACACAAACCTATTTTGTAACAAATGTTTGAACGCCATTGTAACAAAGAACCATTCTGTTGTGTGCGTCTTTTATTCTGTCACATGTCTCTGATCAATGCAAATATCCCAAATGTTTGCAGCTGCCAACATCCTGACTATTTGGAAGTCAAGTTATTTATTTCTTCCAATTTCTTTTTGATGTTTCGCTTGAAAGGTGTCAGGTAAGCATTAAAATCCACTTCGTAGGTGAATTTCTCCCGGTTTCGTACTCTCCTTTGTATGAGCTCTTCGGTTGTTGGTTGGTTAGCCCATGTCTGCAATAAAATGTAAAATTTTCTTAAACCATTCGAAATTCAAATAGTACAGGGGAAAATTGATTATTTCAGTGCAGAGAAAGGTCACGTTTATCACCTTCTTTCCCTTTATAGAAAGGAGAAACAAACAGTACAAGTTGCATTGAATTTACCTGTTATCCTGATAAAGATTAATCATCAGGAAATCAAGATGGAACAGAAATAATTGAAGAAAGGGAAATGTGGAATCTGTCTTTGGTTCAGTGAACTTCCTAACTCCCTGATACATTTCCATATGTTAGTCAGGTTAAATTACAGTACCACTTTGACTGAATGTGGTTTCAAGGCACATAATTCAGTTTCCATTGTTTCTTTATGTTGCGGTGCTGTTTGTGCAGCACTAGAATGAAGGACATGCAAGATCTATTTATGTAACACACAGAAGTTGTGAATGTGTCTTCAAATGCATTTCCACTATCTTATGGAAGTGCAGGTGTTATAAAACGACACCATGTCTTTCTAACTCAGGAGATGTCACAGTCCCCCAGTTGTTAGCACTGCTGCCTCACAGTGCTAGGGACCTGGGTTTGATGTCAGCCTAGGGTAACTGTCTGCATGAAGTTTGCACTTTCTTCCTGCATCTGCGAGGGTTTCCTCTGGGTGCTGTGGTTTCCTCCCACGGGCCAAAGATGCGCAGGTTAGGTGGGCTGGCCATGCTAAATTGCCCATAGTGTCCAGGGATGTGCAGGCTATATGGATTAGCCACAGGAAATGCAGGGTTACAGGGATGGAATGGATCTAGGTTGAGTACTCTTCAGAGGGTTGGTGTGAACTCGATGGGCCGAATGGTCTGCTTCCACAGTGTAGGAATTGCATGAAGTTCCATGCTATTGAAAGCATCAGGTATATTTTCATACTCATAATCAGATGGAGCAGATCACACATCCTTTAAATAACACTCTTTGAAGTCACTCACATGTAATGGCCTTCTATGGGCTTCACACTGGGATGTTTCACCCAACTGGAAAGAATGAACAGGTGTTCTCATCAGAAAGAAAGGACTGCAATGACCTGTTGGATATCTCTTAGGTTATGAATGGGCTTGATAGAGCAACTTCACTAACAAACAAATGAGGAGTAGGTCACTCAGCCCTCAGCCTACTCCACTATTCAATAAGATTGTGCCTGATTGAGCTCTCAATGCCACATTCAAATTGACCTTCGATAACCTTGCCTTATAAATATTTAAATGATTCTGCTTCAGCTGCTCTTGAGAAAAGAGTTTCAAAGACTCATGATTTTCTGAGGGAAAAAAAAAATACTCCACACCTCTGTCAAATGGTTGAATCTCTATTTCCTAGTTCTCGTCACTCCTGGTTGTGGAAACAGATGTGCACTAGCAGGCCAAAAATGTAACGTAGTTATGAATAAATCCAAAGCATAATTTGTGAGAAACCACTTCACCTATAGGGTAATTAATGCTTAAATGTTTACTGCAGGAAGTAGTCGAGAGGAATAGCATTCAGGGAGTTTAATGCTAGGGTGACAGGAATGATCAAACATTAAAGACCATGTGAAAATTTACTCTGATTTGAATTAGTTTTGGATCATTAGAAAGACATCCAGAATGTGGAGTATTGATGAATGCAGCAGTCGTGTGGTGATGTAGCTATTGATGGAATTTAAATCAAGTGGGGTCCAAATGTTTCCTGAAACAAATCCAAGCTTATTAATTGGACAGGAAGGAAGGGAGGTCAGTGGAAAGACATCGGAGGTTGGGGTTCAGGCTCAGGGTTGAGGTCCGAGCATCAGGATGTGGGAATGTTGGTGGTCAGTGAGGAGCTGAAGGGGGTGTTATTACCCAGAAGTTGGACACCATTTTAACCTCAAACATTTCCTAGGTAACAGTCCAGGTAAATAAGTCATATCTCTCCCAGGTCTTTCTCCGTAAAGGCAAACTGCTGCAGTTGTGATCCAACTATAAAGGTGATCTTTCATTACAGGGACAGAGAGCAAAACACATCTGGAGGTGTTTTAACCTGATAATCACCTGATAATCACCACATCTGAGGCAAGTGGAGAGACTGAGAAGGAGAATGTGCATGGTAATCTCAGCTGGTGCAGGAACTGAACTCACATTGTTGGTTTTACTCTGTATCACAAACCAGCTGTCCAGCCAACTGAGGCTCAATTCTAACAGATTTGGAAATATTTGTGTAGGGTCCCCAGGGAGCTGAAGAATTGCTCATTACGTGTCTAAGCTTCCTGGACAATTCCAGGGACTGAGTGATCTGGGACATCCAAGGAATCTTAATGCGTATCTTTAAGCGTGTGTCTGAACGTAAGGAAAATGGAAGATCTGGGCCATTAGGTTAGCAAAGAACAGGAAACGACTTTAGTTTCATTATGCCATTTACATGCAATCTTCCTGTAGAATTCAGGCACCATGGCATGCTGAGCTATTCTTAGGAAATTCTTAGAAACTTTGCCAACATTCAAACCTTTGAGTTATTTACAATTTGCTGCAGAGAAAATGTTTTTGCAGAGCATTCTGTACTTACAGTCTTTGGAACAAAGGTGATATCAATTTTCTTGGCAATGCCACTGTTTAACATTTCACTTTTCTTTGCTATGCTGTCCTTGGGCAATTCTTTCTTTGGTGACTTCAAAGAGCGAGGCAGAGTTGGAATCGGTGTCTGTTAAAATATAAATATATTTGAGAAAAAGGTGAGTATTTATTTAAAGTGAGATTTCATGCGTCAAACTGCATCCAAGACAGAATGCATGCTTCAGAATTCAATTAAACATTAATTTTGGAACAGTAAATCCACAGAATTTAAGAAATAGATGTTTTTAAATCAATCTGTTCATAACACATCTTATGGCAATTGGGACTTGATTGAGATCTTCTGACTCAGAGGTCGGGACACTACCCATTATGCCAGAACATCACCTCCTTGACTAGAATTGCTGGATCACTCTAGTCCATGTGGTGTAATTACATCCCAGTTATGAGGGAACCACCTCTGAAAACATACTCCATCACCAGGTGATAGAATGCAGTGCTGACCTCAATGAATTCAACATGTGCAATTCATTTGCTTGACCTTTTGCCGAATTACTGTCCCTGAGAGAAAGAAAGAAATGTCCCTTTGGAGTATGGTTTCCAGCTTTTAGTGGTGGCAGTGGATTCTATATTGGCAGGCATCTGGTGAAATAGCCACAAGGTTTTCTGGGCCAGTCTGTCCCAGTGAGGGGTGAATATTGGAGAACATGACATTTGAACTGTGAGGAGATGTGTTCCCATGAGACTGTGAGGATGGAAAATAGGAGAAGGGCCTGGTACTGGATCACCAACCCAAAACAGTCCCACTATGACATCTGCCTAGCGGTGACCCCTGAGGTGGCTCAAAGAAAGGGTTGGCGGGTGGGAGACCGGTTCTCAGAAGCTGGAAGGCCAATTAGAAGCCTTCTTGCTTGTGAAGACCAGCAACTTGAAATGGATGGCAAATAATTGAGGGGGTCTTTTCACAGTAGAGGCACCCTCTCACCAACTTACTTGATAAGTTATATTTTTAAAATATGTTCCAATTGTGAGGCCCCCAGTGTCAGTAGTGATGGTGGTTGACAGGGGGGTGGTTGATGGAATGGATGGTACAGCCTTTCCCCTACAGAGAGGTCTTTAGTTACACTCCAGGTGGGAGTGAGGGCTCGCGGCTTGCTAGAAAATTCTGGAAAATTCCAGTTTTTTTTAGTTTATCCTTTCTGGTTACAAGACTCTTAATGAGTCCAGTTTGAGCCCCCAAAAGGTGGTGGGCCAAAATTTGTCTTTCCTACATTTTCTTTGTCACTGCAATCCTCTTTGTGAGCTTAGAATCCATGTCCACCCTGTCTCTGACCAAGTAGAGGAATTACATTTCCTGAGAGGTGGTTGGGGGGCAGGGCAGGAAAAGTGCCTGACAATTGGCCCAAAGTAATGTCACTGGTGACCTCTGTAGGTTAGGCCTGGAAAGCTAGGATGAGCACACGTCCCAGACTCAGGACAACCATAGAGATGTGAAGATTGTCTGTACCCCATATTCACCAGGTTATCAAGTAGGCCACATCTTCAAACTAAATTTATCAAAAAGCCCTCAAGAACAATAGACTGGAGGAGCAAAAAACAGAAGTTGCTGGTAAAGTTCAGCAGGCCTGGTAGCATCTGTGGAAAAAAAATCAGTTAACGTTAACTTCCTCAGTTCTGAGGGAGGCTGACCAGACCCAGGCTGCTACCAGGCCTGCTGAGCTTTAACAGCAACTTCTGTTTTTGTTCCAGATTTACAGCATCTGCAATTTTCTTGGTTTTTGGAACAGACTGGAGGAGTTAGTTTACCGTCATTTCGAGCGAGGCCGCCTGGAGCCTCGCAGAAATCGCACTGCCTCCTTTTGCAGCTTTCCCACCCTTTTTGGGTTTTTCTTTCTTTGGAAGGCTGTCCATTTTCTCCTTGATCACTTGAATTATCCTTATATCAGCAAAGGCATTTGCAAGGTCCAAAGCATTTTGCCCTAATTTAAATAAAACAAAAAAAGGCCATTGTGTCATGTAAAATATACCATGCAAAAGTAACATTGTTACCAGCCAGTGTCAACCCAATTTCTCCATCAGTTTTAAACATAATTGAGCAAAAAAGCCTCAGATTGTAGAAACTTCAAAGAGACAGTACAAAAATTGCATTAATATGTATGTGTTTCTCATATCCTCAGGAAAGCACAAATCGTTTCACAGCCAAGAAGCACTTTTGAAATGTATGCACTGTTGTACAGTAGGCAAATGTAGCAAAATTATACAAATAGGAATGAGATAAGCTGCCCACTATTTTAATGGTATTTGTTGAGACGGTAAATATTGCATGGAATTTTTGTAAGAACTCTCTTGTTTACCTTCCAGTATTGGCATGGGACCTTCTTTGTGTCCACTTGAGACTGCAGAAGTTTTAGTGATTTATTCAAAAGCATCAACTCCGACAGTACAGAGGAGCTGAGATATTCCTATGTACAGCAACATAGTGTGGTAGATCTGGATGTTATGAGCAGGAACATCAAAAGATTGTGGTGAACAGAATTATTTGACTTTAATTTTACACTAAATGCTACTTCGGATAACTCATTTAAATGCTGATGGCATTCTTATATTTATGGCAATGCTATTGGTGTTCATGTTGTAAAATGTACTGCACCAAAGGAGCAGAGTCATTGGCCAAAGCCGACCAAATTTCTCCTACATAACTGAGCAAAGAAAAAGGTTCAAACTTCAGAAACTTCAAAGTGATTGGACTAAAAAAATGCATGAATACGCATAACTTTCACAAGAGCATAAACAAGACAAAAACAAAACACTAAGTTGTTTGACTCTCTTGCCTCTTTCAGCTTACACTCTCCATTTGAGATTGACTCTCCATTTTTTAAAATCTTCCAGTTATATCTTCTATACATGTTTAAATAAACCATTACACTTATGCTACAGCTGCCTTTCCAATTCCATTGATCATGCTCTCCACTTAAAACACATTCGATTCCCTTGCAAATCCTGTAATTTGGAATTCAGGATTTTTTTTCTCACAAAGTGAATAAATGCTGAAGCACTGAAATGTTGACCCCTGCGCAGCAACTAAAATGTGAAACACCATGTAGATGCTGGCCTGTTTAAAATCAGTGGAATTTTTTAGCCGGGGGGGGGGGGGCGGGGGGCGTGAGGCCATTTTCCACCTCGCTTCCAATGTCTTTGGGCAAGGTGCTGTTTGATGGGGTATCTAGATTTTCCAGGATTTTAAACAATTGATTTTCATTAGCCCCATTGGAACTGGTCTGCCTATGGATTGTCGACAAGGATTTGGGGGTTTAAACTATAATAATGTTCCTAACATGAATGTGACTGTCGCAGTGTTAAAAATAGGGCCTCTCAAGAGAAAACAGCAAAGAGTGGATTGTTGTGTTAAACGTTCACCAAGATGTTAATGAGCCAACCATTCTTATGACTTGGAACAGTATATGATTTGAAGATCATAATCAAGATTGCAAGAAATAAGAATGGGGGTAGGCCAATCTACCCACTGACCCTGTTCCACCATTTGGTTCAGGCCAAATAATATTTATTTGGGCAGCTAGTGGATTGGATCAAATTTCTGATTGGAGGACAGTTCATGCCCAACAGTGTGTAGCTGGAATTTAAAAACTATAGTTTCCTTTTCTTAAATGTAGTATCCAACTATAGTTTGGTTCTGTCTGTTGTTTAGTCACTCCAAGTCAATGCATTGTGCAGTTGGATGCAGGTATGGCCAGACAGGCTTAGATGTTTACAATACCAACGTGACTGCTTCCCAAGAGTAGGCAAGGCTCCCTCTCTTGTCAGGTTGGAAACTTTCAAAACACCCATGGTTTTAGATATACACAATGCTCATGATTCGGGATTCAGGTTGGAAATTGGTGAGGGATGGAGGGACTCCAATATAAAGAAGAACAATTTATTGTTGATACATTCCTGGACCAGGAGCCAGAGCAACAAGCACAGGGGTGAGAGGCAAATGGGGCTTACTGGAAGTTAGGATACACATATCCAATTTTTAGGGTTGCATTCGTGTTTACTGAGTGTAGAAAGGAAGCTGAGCAGAAATACACTGGATTAGCCGAGTTTGGCAAATAACACATAACTAATACACTTCGGTAGGGACATGGCTCAGATTCACATTTTTAAGGAGATCAATGCAGTTTCTTCATCTAACTAACATCTTCTGCACTCAGTGCAATACAAACCTATTTCCTCTGAACATTGTCTAAGGGTATGATTCTCTTTTTAAAATGTGGGGCCCAGAACCTCAAGCATAAAATACTCCTGTGAGCATTGCAGAAGGTTGTCTGGTAGGAAATGTCTTGAGATGATTCTCGTTGAGTACAGGGTTAATAGCAGGCTTGATGGGGCCAGTAACAATGTAAGTTCAGAATCCATTCCTGAATTGACTGGAATTTTATGAAGGCCCATATTCAGAAAGGAAAGAAGTGAAAATGCCAATGCCCCCTGAAGAGCAAGGCTATTATTAAAGATGAGGTTTATACGATTTACAAAGATATGCTGAGAGAGGTGGCTATGTATATGTGCAGACTGCTAAATGTAATTTTAGCTTACACTCAATGGCTATATCTAAACATAGGTGTCAATCATTGCTTCACGTTATGTATGTACGATAGCATCTCACCTGATACAAGTGCAATGAAGGACAATATGTTTGGTGAATAATTTGGAACTGACAGAGTCCACAAATGAAACAGCGCAGGATAAAGTTAGATAAAGGAAGGGCAACATGTGCCTTTAACTCTTCATTAGCCGTAAAAAAACACATTGGGTTTGTCCGATAGCTTCATGAACTTGCATTGGTCGGTTTCATCAGAAAAAAATAAGAAGATCCATGCTGAAAGCAGAATACTTTCTTTCAGGGTACAATGTCTCCTCATTTCCATAATGTGGCTCTGCTCCTAGTATGTACGGCGTGACATTGTGTAAGTGCATCAAAGCAACGGGATAAATGAAGATTCAGGAGATCACTGTACTGGCTGTGCTT
This sequence comes from Stegostoma tigrinum, assembly GCF_030684315.1. Taxonomy (NCBI): domain Eukaryota; kingdom Metazoa; phylum Chordata; class Chondrichthyes; order Orectolobiformes; family Stegostomatidae; genus Stegostoma; species Stegostoma tigrinum. Next base: position 7,906,661 of record NC_081362.1, on the reverse strand, counting down.
CAGTCGGGCTTGGGTCTTTCTTTTGCTTATTGCCAGAGAAATGTCTGCTGGAATTTCAGTTTGGGTGTCAGACATGATAATGCACAATCTCGTGCCATGCAAGGTACAGGAGAAACCTTGCCAACAAGGTGTGAGTAAGAACCTGCCTGCAAGGTATAGAAGAGGCCCTGCTAACAAGGTGTAGGTAAGAACCCTGTCAGTGAGATGTAGGATAAACCCTTCAGTCAAAAGATGTGCAGGTTAGGTGGATTGGCCATGCTAAATTACCCATTGTGTTCAGGGATGTGTAGGTTAGGTGCTTTAACCATGAGAAATGCAGTGTAATGGGGTATGGGGATGGGTCTGGGTGGGATGCTGTTCAGATGGTTAGTTGGGCTGAATGGCCACTGTGGGGATTCTATAACAGAATAAAAGGTGCAGGAGAGACCCTGTCATAGAGTCATAGTGATATACAGCATGGAAACACACCTTCCTGTCCAACTTGTCCATGCTGACCTAGTATTCCTAAATAAATCTAATCCCATTTGTCAGCATTTGCCCCATTTCCCTCTAAACTCTTATCATGCATGTACCCATCCAGATGCCTTTTAAATGTTGTAACTGTACCAGCCTTCACCACTTCCTCTGGCAGCTCATTCCTTACATGCACCACCATTAGGTGTCCCTTAGGTCCCTTTTATATCTTTCTCCTCTCACCTTAAACCTATGCTCTCTAGTTTTGGATTCCCCATCCCAGGAAAAAAGATCTTGATTATTTACCCTATCTATGCCCCTCATGATTTTATAAACCTCTGTCAGATCATCCCGCAGCCTCCAACGCTCCAGGGAAACTAGTCCTGGCCTATTCAGCCTCTCATTGTACATCAAACTCCTCCAACCCTGGCAATGTCCTTGTAAATCTTTTCTGAGTCCTTTCAAGTTTCACAACATTGTTCCTATGGCAAGGAGGCCAGAATTGAATACAGTTTTCCAAAAGTGGCTGAACCAATGTCCTGTACAGCCACAACATGACCTCCCAATTCCTATAATCAATACATTGACTAATAAAAGCAAGCATACCAAATGCCTTCTTCACTATCCTATCTACCTGAGACTCCACTTCCAAGGAACAATGAACTTGCATTCGAAGGTCTCTTTGCTCGGCAACACACCCCAGGAGCTTACCAAAGGCAAATGCCCTCATTTGCTTTTCCAAAATGCAGCATCTCATTTACCTAAATTAAACTCCATCTGCCTCTTCTCGGCCTATTAGCCCATCTGATCAAGATTCTGTTGTACTCTGAGTAATCTTCCTTGCTGTGCACTACACCTCCAATTTTGGTGTCATCTGCAAACTTACTAAGCATACCTCCTATGTTCACATCCAAATCATTTATATAATTGACAAAAAGCAATGGACCCAGCACTGATCCTTGTGGCACACCGCTGGTCACAGTATGAAAAGCAACTCTTCACCACCACCCTCCACCTTCTATCTTTGAGCCAGTTGTATATCCAAACAGCTAATTGTCCCTCTATTCTGTTGTGATTTAACCTTGCTAATCAGTCTACCATGGGAAACCTTGTTGAAAGTCTTACTGAAGTTCATATAGGTCACACCCACCACTGTGCCCTCATCAATCCCCTTCTTTACTTCTTCAAAAAAAGCTCGATTACATTACTGAGACACGATTTCCCATGCATAAAGCCATGTTGACGATCCCTAAGCAGTCCCTGCCTTTCGAAATACATGTAAATTCTGTCTGTTAGAATTTGTTCTGACAATTTACCCAGCATTGATATCAGGCTCACCGGTCTCTAGTTTCCTGGCTTTTGCTTCACATCTTTCTTAAATAATGGCACTACTTGGACAGGTACATGGATGGGCGAGGAGCAAATGGACACAGACCCTGAGAAAATAGATGACAGGTTAGACAGAGGATCTCGATCGGTGCAGGCTTGGAGGGCCATAGGGCCTGTCCTGTGCTGTAATTTTCTTTGTTCTTTAGCCAACTTCCAATCTTCCAGCCCCTCACCTGTGGCTATTGATCATACAAATATCTCAGCAAGGAGATCAGCAAACACTTCCCTAGCTTCAAAATAGTTCCAGCGTACACCTGATCAGGTCCAGGGATTTATCCACCTTTATGCATTTTAAACCATCCAGTACCACCTCCTCTGTAACATGCATATTTTTCAAGATGCTGCCATTTACTTCCCCACGTTCTATACCTTCCATGCCCTTTTCCGCAGTAAACACTGATGCAAAATGCTCGCTTAGTAACTCCCCCTTTTGCTGTGGTTTCACACATAAGCAGCCTTGCTGATGTGTTAGAGGCCCTATTCTTTCCCTAGTTACTCTTTTGTCTTTAATGTATTGGTAGAATCCCTTTGTATTGCTACTGCCTTTATACTCGTCTAGAGATTCACTCAAACTCTACAGTCTATACCTGACATATGCTTTCTTCCTCTTTTTGGCCAAAATCTCAATTACCAAACAGGTATGAGAGTAAAGCAGTTGATGTGGTGTATATGGATTTCAGCAAGGCGTTCCATAAGGTTCCCCACAGTAGGCTATTGTACAAAATGCGGAGAAATGGGATTGTGGGAGATATAGCAGTTTGGATCAGAAATTGGCTTGCTGAAAGAAGACAGAGGGTGATGGTTGAGGGAAATGTTCATCCTGGAGACCAGTTACTAGTGGTGTACCGTAAGGGTCGGCGTTGGGTCCACTGCTGTTTGTCATTTTTATAAATGACCTGGATGAGGGCGTAGAAGGATGGGCTAGTAAATTTGCAGACGACACTAAGGTCGGTGGAGTTGTGGATAGTGACAAAGGATGCTTTAGGTTGCAGACAGACATAGATAAGCTGCTGAGCTGGGCTGAGAGGTGGCAAATGGAGGTTAATGCAAACAAGTGTGAGATGATGCACTTTGGTAGGAGTAACTGGAAGGCAAAGTACTGGGCTAATGGTAAAATTCTTGGTAGTGTAAATGAGCAAAGAGATCTCGGTGTCCATGTACACAGTTTCTTGAAAGTTGCCATCCAGATTGACAGGGTTGTTAAGAAGGCACACAGTGTTTTAGCTTCTATTAATAGAGGGAGAGAGTTCCGGAACCATGAGGTTATGCTGTAGCTGTACAAAACTCTGGTGCGGCCGCACTTGGAGTATTGCGTACATTTCTGGTCACCGCATTATAAGAAGGATGTAGAAGCTTTGGAAAAGGTGCAGAGGAGATTTACTAGGATGTTGCCTGTTATGGAGGGAAGGTCTTACGAGGAAAGGCTGAGGGACTTGAGGCTGTTTTCATGAGAGAGAAGAAGGTTGAGAGGTGACTTAATTGAAACATATAAAATAATCAGAGGGTTAGATAGAGTGGAGAGGGAGAGCCATTTTCCTAGGATGGTGACGGGGAGCACGAGGGGGCATAGCTTTAAATTGAGGGGTGAAAAATATAGGAGATGTCAGAGGTAGTTTCTTTACTCAGAGAATAGTAATGGAATGGAACGCTTTGCCTGCAACACTAGTAGATTCGCCAACTTTAAGTACATTTAAGTCGTCACTGGACAAGCATATGGACGTACATAGAATAGTGTAGGTTAGATGGGCTTCAGATTGGTATGACAGGTCGGCACAACATCGAGGGCCGAAGGGTCTGTACTGTAATGTTCTATGTTCTCTAGTTATTCAACATTCCCCACACCTACTGGGTTTGCCCTTCACCCTAACAGGAACAAACAGTCTTTCTCTCCCATTATCTTATTTTTCAAAGCTTCCCACTTTCCAGTCATCTCTTCACCTGAAAACATCCACCCCAATCAGCTCTTGAAAGTTCTTGCCTAATATTGTTGACCTTGGTCCAATTTAGCTTTTAGATCCCGCTCTATCCTTTTCCATTACAATTTTAAAACAATAGAATTATGGTCACTGGCCCCAAAGTGTTCCCCCACTGACAGTTTTGCTTCTCTAGTAGATACATCCACATACTGAATCAGAAAATGTTCTTGGACACATTTAACAAATTCATCTCCCTCCAAGCCCTTAACACTCTGGCAATCCCAGTCTATGTTTGGAAATCACCTACCATAAACACCTATTAGTCTTACAGATAACAGATCTCCTTACAAACTTGTGTCTCAATTTTCCACTGTCTATTGGGGGTGTCTATAATACAATCCTAATAAGGTGATCATCCCATTCTTATTTCTCAGTTCCACCAAAATAACTTCCCTGGACGTGTTCCCAATAATATCCTCCCTAAGCACAGCCTTAATGTTGTCCGTAATCAAAAATGCCACTCCCCATCCTCCCTTGCACCCCGTCTTTCTATCTTTCCCATAGCATTGATGCCCCAGAACATTAAGTTGTCAGTCCTGTCCATCCCTGAGCCATATCTCTGCAATTGCTGTGACATTCCTGTCCCATGTTCTTAAACATGCCTTGAGTTCATCGGCTTTACTTGTTAGGCCTTTTGCATTGAAATAGATGCAGTTTAATTTATCAGTCCTATCTTGTTGTCTGTTTTTGTACCTGCCTGCCCTGACTGTTTGACTTGGTCTTTTCACCAGCTGTATCAGCCTCAGACTGGTCTCTTTACTCGCTGTCTCCCTAGGTTCCACGACACCACATACCTCCAGCTTTACTAGTTTAAATCTTCCTGAGAGGTTTTCGTAAATCTTCCTGCCAGTATATTAATCCCCTTTCAATTCAGGTGCAATCCGTCCTTCTTATACAGGTCACTTCTACCTCAGAAGAGATTCCAATGATCCAAAAATGGGAATCTTTCTTCCCTGCACCAGCTCCTCAGCCAAATGTTTACCTGATCTATCCTCCTATTCCAACCCCCACTATCTGGTAACACTGGGAGTAGTCCAGATATTACTACCCTCTAGGACCTCCTTTTTAAATTTCTGCCTAGCTTCTTGCATTTTCTCCTCAGAATCTCATCTATTTCTCTTTCCATGTGATTAGTTCCATTGTGTACAACGACCTCCTGCTGGTTCCTCTCCCCTTTGAGAATATTCTGCACCCTTTCTGAGATATATTTGATTGTGGCAACAGGGAGGCAACACACCTTTGTTATGTCTTGCTGTTGGCTGCTTAAAAGTGGCTCTGAGTAGGAAGTCCCCTGTCACCATCGATGGCTTGGAACCTGATGTACCCCTCATTATACTAGAGCCAGTCCCAGTACCAGAAACCTGGCTAACAGTGCTACATTCCCCTGGGAGTCCATCACTCCCTACATTTTGTAAAACAGCATACCTGTCTGAGATGAGGATAGCCACAGGAGACTCCTTCGCGACTTGCCTCCCTCTCCTACCTTTTCTGGAGATCATTCATCGACCTGACCATATCTTCCGTTTATCTCCCTTCCTGCAACTGCCATCCAGCACACCCACTGGCTGCTGTAAATTCCTCATTGCCTCTAACTGCCTTTCCAACCAACCCATGCAATCTGATAGGATTCATAACCAAACACACTTCCTGTAGACATAATCATCAGTAACATGGACACTCTCCTGACTCTCTCACATCTGACAGGAAGAGCACATCACTCTACTAAAAGCCATTTAAGGGAAAGCAAAGGCTTAGTGGTGTTATTGCTGGACTGTTAATCCAGAGACCTAGGTAATTTTCTCGGGGCCTGGGTTCGAAAACTGCCATAGCAGATGGTGGAATTTGAATTCAATAAACATCTGGAATTAAGAGTCTAATAATGATTGTGAGTCCATGGCCAATTATCAGGAAAGCCCATCTAGTTCACTGCTGTCTTTTAGGGAAGGAGCCTGCCATCCTTACCTGGCTTGGCCTACTCGTGAGTCTTGACCCACAGCAATATGGTTGACTCATAGGGATGGGCAAATAATGCCGGCCTGGCCAACAATGCCCTCATCCCAAGAATGAATACATGGGAAAAATATCTTTGCACTTTAACAAGCGACTGAGCTGGAAAACATCACAGTCTTACTGCTCTAAACAACACTGCACCAGGCTAACTTAGTACCTACATTTCATGTTTTTAAAGTTTAATCAAGAGACAGATCTCAATAAAACATATAACTAAAAAGAACTCATTCTAGTCACTACTATAGATTTGCAAAAAAAAAAGTAAGGTTACACTTTAAAAAGCCACTTAGCTGGTCCCCTGCTGTGAGCTCTCCCACACAGATTTCATTGAGGTTAGCTGTGAAATATGCTGTTTGTTAATATTTATTAGATGACACTGATTTCCAGAGATACTTCAGTAAGATACAAGATAAACCCTGTCATTAAGGTGGAGGAGAGACCCTGCTAACAAAGTGTTAGGAGAGACCCTGCAAGCAAGGTATAGAAGAGAGAGTCAACATAGTTTGGAGCTGGATGTTAGGCAGCATCAGAGGAACAGGAGAGAGACCCGGTTAGTAAGGTATAGGGGAGACATAAGAACATACATAAGAAATAGGAGCAGGAGTAGGCCGTCCAACCCTTCAAGCCTGTTCCACCATTCAATAAGATGATGGCTGATCTTTTCGTGGGCTCAGATCCACTTACCCGGTTTCCCACCGTATCCCTTAATTCCTTTATTATTCAAAAAAAATCTACCTTAGCTTTAAAAGTGTTTACTGAAGTAACAACAACTACTTCACTGGGCAAGGAATTCCACAGATTAACAACCCTCTGGGTGAAGAAGTTCCTTCTCAATTCAGAGCTAAATCTGCTCCCTCTAATCTTGAGGCTATGCCCTCCTGTCCTATGCTAACAAGACCATGCTAACAAGGTGTAGAAGCTTTCCTGTCAGCAAGGTAGGAGAGATATTTTATATTATGGTGTAGGACAGGCCCTTTCAGCATTATTTAGGAAAGACATTGCCAGTAAAGTGCACGTGAGACCCTGCTAATGAGATGTAGGAGAGAACTTGCCAGTAAGATGTAAGAGAGACCCTGCCAGTAAGATGTAGAGTGACTGTGCCATTAAGGTAAAGTAGAGACTACGTCAGCTGTAGTATTTTTAATTTAGGCCATCACTGATGCACAGACATACATTCGATTGAACTTGTCAATAACATATATGCATGGTGGTATTAACAGTGATTATACTTACAAGACAGTACTGGTTGTAAACAGCTTTGGGGCACCTGAAGCTTTTGAGGACATTATGTAAGAACAAATTTTTTTTTGTCATTATTTAATGAGCTCAGATGAGCCTTGGGAATCACCATACTTGCAGCTGAGCCCATAATGCTGCAGGCACCGCAAGACAGCATTGCTGGCTAACCCCATGCAAACAAATCATCTATCTTCTTGAAATATTAAAAATGTTCTCTTCATTTACTCATTTCCCTCCTGGATTCTTTTTAACATTCTCGAAGTATTAACTAGGAAATTGGGATTCACCTAATCAAATCTTTGGTTCCTTGTCTTGGACACGATGGAACTGAAGAAGGTGCTAAGAAATGTAAAAGCTGCTCACTGACTCAGAATCACAACTTACCCTTTCAAGTCGACTCAAGGTTTACCCCCAAATTCCTTTTATGGGACTATTTTTCTTTCAATGTTGGTTTATAATGTTTGCGAATTTTGTCGCCCAGTGCTAGCATACCTTTATTGTTTTCCATGTCAACACTAGCTCCATGGTTAATCAGAGATGTTACACATTCCAATTTGCAGCTTTCTATTGCTCTCATTAAAGGTGTGGCTCCATTAATGGAAGCTGCATTAACCGATGCACCAGCATCCAGTAGCAATTCAACAATGCTCTGTTCTCCTGAATGGCAAGCATGGTGAAGAGGTGTCCACAGTAAATTATCATGTGCATTTACATTAGCCCTAGGAATATACAAAACATTACAACATAGCCACATTATGATGTCTAGTTTCTAACAGAGCTGTCCACTATTTGAATGTGCTTAGTCTAAGTGGTAATATTTAACTAAGTTAAAATGATTGTGTGGAAGATAATGTACAATATGACACCTATTGAGAAAAACATTGCTGTAGTAATGTGCAAGGGATTTCCTGGCAAAGACTAATATGGTGTAACTGTGGATCTCATATCTTACTACAATATAAATATTTAAACAGTCCTGAATTGATGATGTAATTAAACAACCAAAATATATCAATGGCCAAAAAGACAAATCCCTTAAAGAAATAATCTAAAACAAGTCCCTATCAGGTTTAATCTTAAACAAATCCTGACAACCAATGACAAGGCCAAACTTAAAAATTGGTACAACCTAAATGAGTAAGCAGAATGGTGCACTTCCACCGGGAGATATTAAGTCCCAACTCCTGTTGGCAGAGGAACCTGCCAAAATTCAGCAGTGTCTATTTTGGAGCACTTCACTTGCAGAGTACTAATGATCTGCGATAATGGGAACTGCAGATGCTGGAGATTCCAAGATAATAAAATGTGAGGCTGGACGAACACAGCAGGCCAAGCAGCATCTCAGGAGCACAAAAGCTTTTTACGTTTCGGGCCTAGACCCTTCATCAGAGAGGGGGATGGGGGGAGGGAACTGGAATAAATAGGGAGAGAGGGGGAGGCGGACCGAAGATGGAGAGTAAAGAAGATAGGTGGAGAGAGTGTAGGTGGGGAGGTAGGGAGGGGATAGGCTCCTGAGATGCTGCTTGGGCTGCTGTGTTCGTCCAGCCTCACATTTTATTATAATGATCTGCCATGGGATGGGGAGCTCTGAGGAGGCTTTGGTGCATGACAGTGTCACCCAAGGGAACTGAAGCAGTGTTAAGGCCCCTGATTTGTCTGTATTAACTGCCTAGTCCCCGTATCCAGCACGAGTAAAGAATGTCTTTTTCTGGCCCTTATCAATAAAGCCTCCAATATGGTCTGCATAACAATTGTGCATGCGTACTGTGGACATTATGTTATACATCCGTAGCACTGAAAATACAGGTGCTATGGAGACTAATTTCTAGTCTCTCATTTCTTCATACTTTGTGAGAAAGGATGCAAAATTCATTTACAATTATCTGCATCGCATCGAGATAGCTGAATTAAGATACATACAGATGAGCAATTAAGGATGCAGATAAAGCTCTTTACTGCCTTGATGAAAACAGTAGTAAAAATTCACTGAGACAGCAAGAACTGCATGAGCTTGTCAGAGATAACAAAGTGTGGAGCTGGAGGAACACAGCAGGCCAGGCAGCATCAGAGGAGCAGAAAAGCTGACGTTTCATGTCGGGACCCTGCTTCAGAAAACTTAACCAGATTTCTGGTCCCCATTTCAGAATAAATAGTAAAAGCTGAAAATCAGGAAGCCTCACTACCATGGGCCGCTCGTGGGAGAAGTTTAAAGGAAAGTGAGTTCATCTGATTTCCTGGTGCCAGGTTCATGAACATGCTGTTGGCGAGCTTCCAGTATCAGTTCTGCAGCTGGTGGCTCACACGTCTCGCTTGGTGATGGGGAAGGAAAGTCACTGGCACTGTTTGTCTAGCACACTTTGGCTGGTGTTCCCCGTATAAGAGGAAAAAAAACTAAAATTAACAAACTAAAAAAATTAAATAAAAAGAAATTCTCTGCAGATCCCACTGTACATAATGCACCCAATAGATGGTTTTTTAATTAGTTAAACTCAGCCCTCTAAGCTTCAAACCCTGCCTGACATGAACACCAGATTCAGACGACAGGATATACATGACAGAGTCATAGAGATGTATAGCACAGAAACAGACCTGTTGGGCCAACTCATCCATGCCGACCAGATACCCTAGATTAATCTAGTCCCATTTGGGCCATATCCCTCTAAACCCGTATTATTCATGTACCCATCCAGGTGGCTTTTAAATACTGTAATTGTACGAGCCTCTGCCTCCTTCTCTGGCAGCTCACTCCATACATGCACCCCACTCTGTGTGAAAAAATTGCCCCTTAGGTCCCTTTTAAATCTTCCCCTCTCACCTTGATCTTATGCTATCTAGTTTTAGACTCACTTACCCTTGGAAAAAGACCTTGGCTGTTCACCCTAGCTATAGGATACATTTTTATTGTTTGCACCATCTTACAAATATTCTTGCCTGTGCATGTGTGCATGGTAGTTTGTAGGCGGAAATGACTCTTGGCCTTAGAAAGACCCAGCGTGAGGAGTCTTTTAACATGGGTGGGGGTTGGGGGTACTGCTGTGTTGGAGCTATCATATGATTGAGACACACAAGGAAACCCTCCTACACAACAGCAACAACAAAAACAAAGTTGCTGGAAAAGCTCAGCAGGTCTGGCAGCATCTCTGAAGGAGAAAACAGAGTTAACATTTCGGGTCCAGTGACCCTTCTTCAGAACTGTTGTTATTGCCTGCCCTGCTGTTATTGCCTGACCACGGGCAGACATACCTGATGGGTCAGATGGATTTACCGATTGATAATCCATCACCTTGGCCACATCATGCTCTACCCTCAGTGGCTGTCTGATCCTGAGGTGGGACTGCAGACCCACAGTTTCTGATCCAGAGATAGGGAGGCTATCACAAAGGCACAAGACTCTCTGGGCCTGAATTTTTGGGGAGGATGAATTGTAAGCCAAAGTTATATCAAGCTGCAGACTGCAAATGCAACAAATAACAGAAAAGCCAACAAACAATATCCTATCCACAGCATACTCATCTGGAGTGCATTCACAAGAACATTAGAGCAGGAAGTATTTAGATAAGTAAATTAGATAAGTAGATGAATTAAAAATGTTTGGTGGGATATGGACTAAGCTCAAACAGGTGGAATTAGTTTAGTTTAGGATTATTGGGTCAGCACGGACTGCTTGGACCAAAGGACCTGTTTCCGTGCGTATGATTCTATAGATATAAATAAGCCATCTAGCCCCTCGACTCTACTCAGCCACTCAGTAAGATCAAAACTGCTCTGTAATCTCCACATGCCCGGCTTTGCCATTCTAATACCATTGGTGAACAAAAGTCTAACAATCTCAAATACAAAATTAATGACTGACAGAGCAATTGTCATTTGGGGAAGGAGGTTGCAAACTTTTACAATCTCATCTTTGCCCCTTGGCTACAATTCGTTGACCACGTTCTTTAGTCCTAGTCTCGCCAATGGGCAGAAATAGTTTCTTTCAATCAGGCCATCTGCTCCCCTCAAAACCTTGGTGAAATCAATCATCAAACTCTCAAGGGTGCAGAAAAACAGCTTCACTAAAAATTAATGTCAGATTTTTTTTAACAACAGCCAGAAAAGGAGTCAGGCATACTTTGCTTCCACGAGGTATTTGGCAAGTGCATAATTCCCATCCGCGCAGGCTGCCATAAGTGGAGTGGTGAAAAATTTATCCTGCACGTCAACTGGAACTCCCTGGAAAAATGCTTTCTTTAACGACTGCATATCCTCTGCTTTCGCTGCGTAGTTAATGTTTGTGTAGACCTTTTCTGGCTTATCTAAGTACCATGCAGAGTCATCTTGCAGGGGATGCTGTGGTGGGTTATCACGGCTGAATCGACTTCTATCTGAAAATGTCTTGTAGCTTTCAATCATAAACTCTGGCGGGCCCCCATCCTCCCGCCGAATCATATATTCTTTAGGAAGGGTGCAAATTGGTATTGGTATCACAGGTTTCCCCTTTTTCCCACGTTTGCCCTTCTTTCCCTTTTTCTTCTTGTGTTCATACGAAGACATAAGGTAAACCTTTTCGAGGTACTTTGTGCCTGTGAAGAACTGATTGATATCGATGACTCCTGTCCGAGACTTGTCATGGGCAGACATTAGTGCAGCTATCTCTTCTTCCTTCATCGGCGCGTTTTTCTCCAGAAGAATGGCGGCAAAATCCTCCTTCGCCAAGGTGCCATCGCCCCTGTCCACAGTGGCAAATAGATTCCGAAGTGCGAGCTCATGATACAGCGACCAGTCATAGAGCCTGATGGCCCAGGGGGCATTGGGATTTTTCACATCGGGCCTGGCATACTTGGAATAGAGGCGCTCGGCCTTGCGGAGTTCTTTTGATACAGCTTTGTGACCGTTAGCTTTGGCGGCAGCTGCTGGGGTCTTTTGATGCAGGTTTTTCATTTTGGGGTTGCTCCCTGAGTGGAAAGAAAGTCGAGAAAGTGAATGAGAAAGGGATTGCAAGCTATGCCCTGTTCAAAACTTTACAACACCATTTTTCTGTCAGTAAAGTAGGCCAAGGGTCCATTTTCCGCTCTGTCAAAGAACATTATGACCCCAATATTCCCCCACTTTGTGTTTTGCTAACGTACTGAGGGTCAATAAGCTACATCTTTCTGACTCAGTCAGATGTTTCTGAGGAAATCACACCCAATGACACATATTGGAAACTCTGGTTTGTAAATTCAATGGCACCACACGATTTTCTAACCTTAATTAGCCATCACTGTATCAAGACCACTTTATTGTTGAGTATTCGTCTAGTAGGCTTTTTACTGTGGTGTAATGGAGACATGCTGAGATTGAGCTACAGGAATCAATTTTAACCTTGTCCAACAGGAACAGAGCATGGGAGATGTCACGGTAAGTTACTTACTGGATACCTACTTATGGATTCATACAGCATGGAAACAGACCCTTCGGTCCAACCAGGCCATGCCAAACATAATCCCAAACTAAACTAGTCCCACCTGTCTGCTCCTGGCCCATATCTCTCCAAACCTTTCCGATTCATGCACTTATCTAAGTGTCTTTTAAATGTTGTAGCTCTGCCCACATCCACCGCTTCTTCAGAAAGTTCCACACATGAACCACCCTCTGTGTAAATAATGTGCCCCTTATGTTTATTTTAAATCTCTCTCCTCTCACCTTAGAAATATGCCCCCTCGTCTTGAAATCCCCCACTCTAGGGAAAAGACTTCTGCCATTCACCCTATTTGTACCCCTCATGATTTTATAAATCTCTACTTGCATGATGGCAGGGAAAGAATGGGAATTGGGACTATTTGAACAGCTCTTTAAAGACTCAGCACAGACCCAATGAGTTGAATAGTTTCCTTTTTATGAAGCTACATTGTCACTCAGCAGCACCTTATCTTTGCCAACTCTGCGAGGTATTGAAGCTGCCGCAGGAATCCAGTGGAAAGTGGTTGGCAGAGGTCAAGGCAAGTGATATATTTTAGCACTTGGGAGGATACCTTGAGATCTAGAAGAAAGAAGACATCTCTTTTGCGCTCCAGAAAGATGCCAGGCCCTCTCGTGTCCCAGCCCCTGCTACACCTAAACTCCTTCCACCCTAGCACCTGGTACACTAATTGTAAGGCAGGAATTATTTCTTTGGGTCTCTGGTGGGTGGCTGCTTCCTAATTCCTGATCCTGCCCATCTTGAAGTCATAGTGTCACAAGAGTCATAGAGCTGGACAGCACAGAAACAGAGCCTTTAGTCCAACTCATCCATCCCGACCAGATATCCTAAATTAATCTGGTCCCATCTGCCTGCAATTGGCCCATATCCCTCTCAACCCTTCCTATTTATATACCCATCCAGATGCTTCTTAAATGTTGTCATAGTACCAGCCTCCACCACTTCCTCTGGCAGCTCATTCCATACACGCACCACCCTCTGTGAGAAAACATTGCTCCGTAGGTCCCTTTCAAATCTTTCCCCTTTCACCTTAAACCTATACCATCTAGCCTAGGGAAATGTCATTTATTATGCACCCTACCCATGCCCCTTATTGTTTTACAAACCTCTATCAGATCACCTCTCAGCCTCCAATGCTCCAGAGAAAATAGCCCAAGCCTACTCAGCCACTCCCTGCAGCCCTGGCAACATGCTGGGATTAGGAACACTCTGCTTCAGAGGTCAGTGGAAACAGAATTCACAGCAACTCTCAAATGGGAAATTAAATGAATACTCGAAGGAGGAAAGTTTTCAGCACGGGAGACAGGGTGACAAGCTGTGTAGCTGATTGCATGGCTTTTGGGCGTGGTGGGTCAAATGGCCACCGTTTGTGTCATTCTCTCCATCTTTGGGCAATGGACCAATGCAAACATGCAAGTGCAATACATCCATTAAAGTCAGACAGGCCTCATAAGATCATAAGAAATTGGGATGGGGTAAGGCCATTCGGCCCCTTGATCCGGTTGCTGCTATTCATTAGGATCATGGCTGACTTGACATTCTTCACATCCAAGTTTCTGCATTATCCCTGTAACCTTTGGTTCTCCTCACTCATGTTTGGAATTCAGGATGTGCTGTACTCTCCTTGTGTATTAAATGGGCTGAATCAGACAGGTGATGGGCCTGGTTTCTAGTTGGGTGCAAGGTTAAGAAGCCAACAGAGACTTTTCGGTTTCCCAACAAGCCACTGGGCATACATTCACTGTACCAAAAAGACTCCCCCCATGAGAACTGATGGTTCTGGGTGGTGCATTTCCCTTGGATCAAGAGCTTCATTTCTGTACCTCTTTGAGCCAGGAACTTGGCAGTGTCAACAAAGCCTCCCAATGCTGCCAAATGTAAAGGTGTGTTTCCATCCAAATTGATAACATCAATGTCACAGTCATGAGCAACCAGGGCACGAATCACCTAAAAAAAGACACACGTCAGCAAACAGTTGTTAATCTCATTTTATTTGCTTACTTACTTTTCCTTCTGAAATAAAAAGAATAGATTCATGGATTGGCATGCTACATTGGAATCCCTACAGTGCAGGAAGAGGCTCTTTGGCCCATCGAGTCTGCACTGACCCTCCAAAGAGCACCCCTCCCCACCCTATCCCTATAACCTTGCATCTCCCATGGCTAGCCCACCTAGCCTGCACATCCCCTAACTCTATGAGGCAATTTAGCACGGCAAATCCACTCTAATCTGCACATCATTGGACTGTGGGAGGAAACTGGAGCACCTGCAGGAAACCCACACAGACACGGGAGTATGTGCAAACTACGCAGTGTCTCAAGGCTGGACTCGAATCCATGTCCCTGGTGATTTGAAGCAAATGGTGCTGACCTCTGTACTTTTAATTCTTTCCCTCATTAATGTATCATTTGTGAATGCACCGTGGAAGTTAATTACAGGTATGGGTTAAAGCAAGGGTGTTGAATTGGAATGACTTGTGGAGATGAATTTTCTAGGGTCTTCCTTTGGCTTTTTAGAGAACTTGACCAACAGAAGCAGTGACACAAAATTACATGGAGCAGCAGTTTCACAAAATATTAATTCACATTCACAACAGAATCACAGTGATATTCCAGCTCACAAACCTTGTATAATACAATTCCGACAGTCATATTTTCGTCCACTGCATGGTGGTTAAAAAGTTTTTTACCTTTCACAACTCTATCTGCAATTTAGGTGATAAAGTGTAGTCTCTACCCTCGCAACTGTTTCAGCGTCAAGAATTGGTTGCACAGTGCTTCCTGCTTACCAGCTGAAATATTTTTTGGCCACAGACAGCAGGATTTGCTTCCTTAGTTGGGTAATAGGATGGCAAGATTTCTGCTGCCCCTTTCTCTTTACCCTACAGCTCAACTACCACCATCAAAGGAATAGAATTTACCTACTTTCTCTGGAGTTCAGAAGAATGAGCTATGATGTGATTGAAACATAAGATTTTGAAAGTCACAGACCGATTCCTTGGATGGCAGGACTGATAACATTTTGAGAGGGCTTGACCAGGCTGATTTGAAGGACTGTTTAGTCGGAGAGCCTAATATTAGAGGTCAAGGCCTCAGGGTAAGGGATCAGCCATTTTGGACTGTGATGAGGAGAAATGTCCTCATTCAGGGTGCTGTGAGTCAGTGGAGTTCCCTCCCCTGGACAGCTGATGATATTCAGTCACTGACACTGTGATCAAACACAAAACACAGATAACACTGGAGAGGCCTGACAGATCTGGCAGCATCAATGGAGAGAGAAGCTGAGTGACAGTTTTGAGTTCAGTATGCCTCTTCTCTAGAACTCAGAGACTGAAATTAACATCATAAGATCTTATCATAGAAGCACTACAGCACTGAAAGAAACCATTTAGCCCATCAGGTCCACATCAACCCTCTGAAGACTATCCCATCCAGATCCATCCCACTACCCTATCCCTGTAATCCTGCACTTCCCACTAAACCACTTGGTCTGCACATCTGTGGACACAATGGACAATTTAGCATGGCCAATCCACCCTAACCTGCACATCTTTGGACTGTGGGAGGAAACTGGAGCACCCAGAGGGAAACATGCAAACTCCACACAAATCATCACCTGAGGCTGGGATCAAACCCGGGTCCCTGGTGCTACAAGGCAGTAGTGCTGACCACTGAGCCACTGTGCTGCAAGCTCTGAGGGGCTCAAGAGTAATAGGGGTAGTGAAGAAAGGTAGAGTTGAGGAAGAAGATCAGCCATGATCCCACTGGCCAATAGAACATGCTGGAGGTGTTGTATTGCCTATTCCTGTTCCTGTTTCTAAAATGTCTTATGCTCTTATAATTCATAGAACACAGAACAGTACAACACAGTACAGGCCATTCAGCCCACAATGTTGTGCTGACCTACTAGCCTACTCAAAAATCCAAAGCATTTTACTGTCATCCATGTGCCTATCCAGTGTTGCTTAAATGTCCCTAATGTATCCGACTGTACTACCACTGCTGGCAGTGCATTCCATGCACCCACCAATCTCTGTGTATAGAACCTACCTCTGATATCTCCCCTATACCTTCCTCCAATCAACTTAAAATTATGCCCCCTTGTGATAGCCATTTTTGCCCTGAGAAAAGGTTTCTGACTATCCACTCTATCAATGCCTCTCATCATCTTACACAAGTCTCTATGAAGTCACCTCTCATCTTTCTTTGCCCCAAAGAGAAAAGCCCTAGCTCCGTCAACCTTTCCTCATAAGACCTGCCCTCCAGTCCAGGCAGCATCCTGGTAAATCACCTCTGCACCCCGTCTAAAGCTTCCACGTCTTTCCTATAAAGAGGCAACCAGAACTGAACACAATATTCGAATTGTGGTCTCACCAGGGTTTTACACAGCTGCAGCATAACTTCACAGCGTTTCATCTCAATTCCTCTGATTCTTCCAAGTCAAAGCCAGTTGTTATGCAAGACAGGCTCCTGAAGTAAGCAGGAAACTGATCTTGCAAGTAGGATAATCTTGTAGGTGCTGGACAGGGATTACAGCTGCATCATCACCAGACAAATCAAGACAATAGTTACAAGGGACAGGAGAGTCATAAACAATTCAGCTGAAGGCTAAATTTTGGCTGAAATGCACAGGATAGCCCCCTCCCTGGAGCTTTTGGATAACTTTATTCTCAGATGTGGGTATCGTTTTTTTATCCAAACCTAGGTGCTCTGATGTTAATGGTTTCATGTAACTAAGTGAATTGTTGGAAAACTTCATAAGGTAGTTCAGAGTTAAAGACAAGGATGAGATCCCAAAAATCAAATGTCTTTGCTGAGGTCTCAGAGCACACTGGAGATGTGTAACTGGTCAAAGACAGCCAAACTAAAGACAGAAAAGCAAATTTTAACCTTGCTTTTACAGTCATAGAGTCATGCAGCATAGAAACAGGCACTTTGGTCCAACTTGTCCACGCTGACCAATTTTCCTAAACTAAACTAGTCATATTTGAGATAACAGGAACTGCAGATGCTGGAGAATCTGAGATAACAAGGTGTGGGGCTGGATGAACACAGCAGGCCAAGCAGCACCAGAGGAGCAGGAAAGCTGACGTTTCAGGCCTAGATCTTGCCTGTTTTTGGCCCGTATCCCTCTAAACCATTCTATTCATGAAATCTGTCCAAATATTCTTTAAACGCTGCAACTGTACCTGCATTGACCACTTCCTCTGGCAGTTAATTCCACACATAAATCACCCTCTGTGTGAAAAATCTGCCCCTCAGATCACTTTTAAATCTTTCCCCTTTCACCTTAAAATTATGCTTACCAGTTTTTGAACTCCCCCAGCCTAGGGAAAAGACCTTTGCTGTTCACCCTTTTCATTCTTTTTGTAATGATTTTAATTGTGTATCCTTTTAATGATACTCCATTGTCCAGCAGAAATATTCCATGATTGTTTAGTTTGTCATTAATATTTATAACGTTAAAAATCACTGCAAGTCAATTCCTAACTCTCTCAGCTTTACTGAAAGGATCCCTAATTTGTCAAGTTCTCTTTCCTCGTAATGTCAACCTTCAATTTTCTAAACATCCACTGCAGTCTTCCCTTGTGTGAATGCCCGCTGCAGGTATTTTCCAATCAACCATCAGAGATGTTGTTACACACCTCTGGAGCAGGTGGGACTTGAACCCAGGACTCCTGGCTCAGAAATAGGGACACTACCTCTGTGCCAGAACATCCCTAAATCTTCCATTTGATGTGGTAACCAAAACCGCGTGTGCATCACCCTAATGAAGCAGAGTTAATCGATTATTTCAAAAAGGAATTTGATTGGCAAGAAGATTATTAATAACAGTAGGGTAGCTGGCAGGAAGGTGAGTTTAACCAGGTGGTTCACTTGAAGAAAAACAGAGACTTGAGTGATATAATTGAAGGTTTCCATGTGAGAGTATTTTGACGGTACAGCTACACATAACTTGAACTATATCTAACCTCCTGGGCCACCAAACGATGATAGCACACATTTTTTACAGATTCCCAGAAGAAAGGCTGCATTTGACAAGAAACCCCATTGGGCTGGATTTTGCAGTTAACAGTGAAGCAACAGCTCTTGTTACTGACCACAAAGGAAGCTGGACACAAGGATCTAGGCGTCTCTGTGGATTGTATATTCTCCCTCTGGATGGCAGTTTGGGCCTGGCGCCAAATCAGAGGAGCATCCAGGTCTCCAGAATTCATGGAGCAGGACAAGGAACCTGTCACCCTGAAGGATTCTCATGCGCAGCACGCCAAGAAGCCAAAAATACTTCATCAATTTCAACTTTAGAATCGTAAGATCCCTACAGTGTGGAAGCAGGCCATTCGGCCATTTAAGGCCACATCAACCCTCCAAAAAGTACCCCACCCATATGCAACCCCCTACCCCATCTCTGTAACGCTGTATTTCCTGGGGCTAGTCGACATCCTGATACATCTAGATACATCCCTGGTCGGTATAGGCAATTTAACATGGCCAATTTAACAAGCCCTCACATCTTTGGGCTGTGGGAGAAAACCAGAGCACCCAGCAGAAGCCTATACAGACATGGGGAGAATGTGCAAACTCCACACAGATGGTTGCCCAAGACTGGAATCAAACCCAGGTCCCTGGCTACGAGGCAGCCATTCTAAGCACTGAGGTTAATATTAAATTTTACCATCAAATTTACATTTTACAGAAATCAAATTTAAAGATTCGGATGGGCACATGGGATTAAGGTACGAGCTAGAATATCATCCATTGAGTCATTATTTTAACAGTGTGAAATTCTTATCATTACGGAGAAATCTGCCATTCAACAAATAGAAAATCACTCAGGTCTGCTCAACAGTGAATGTGAACTTAGTACACTGCCAAACACCCAGTCACACATTGTTCTGCTTGCTGTAACTTTGCAATAGCTTACACTGAGACTGAGGCAAAGAGAAGCAGTTGCTTCAGTTCAGTAATATCCCTTTCACTTCATTGAAAGGCAGCTCAACAGCACATCCACTGGAGATGTATAGAAGTACGGATGCTGAATTTTGCATCTGCAGAATGCAAAGATTGTGCAAAATCTAGGTAATTGTTTTCATGATCTAATTGCAGCTGGCTTGTTAGAGGTAATTCAATTACTAAAGTAACGTCAGTGGATATTTACAATTTTTAAAATTATTGTACCTCAAAGTGCCCTCCTTGGGCAGCAAAATGCGCAGCATTGTACCGTTCATTTTGTAGAACATTAATCTCACATCCTTTCTCCAGGATAGCACACACAACCTCAATTGCCCCTTCCCTGGACGCTTCCATTAATGCAGTGTGGCCTGTTGCCTACAAAAGTAATTAAAAACATGGAAACTTTTATTGAGCTCAAGCTACAAAGGAACTTAACTTTCTCACTATTATTCAGTAGCAAGGTTAAATTATCAATAAGTAAACTAATCTGCTAATCACAAGGGAGGATATTTTAAAGTTCATTTACAGGATGTAGGCATCGGTGGCTAGGCCAATATTTATTGCCCATCCCTAGTTGCCCTCATGAAGTGAAATGCCTTCTTGAACCACTGCAGTCCATTTGCTGTAGGGATACACACAATGTCATTGGGGAGGGAATTCAAAGATTTTGACCAAGTGACAGTGAAGGAACAGCGATATATTTCCAAGACAAGATGGTGAATGGCTTGGAGGGTGCTGTTGTTCCCATGTATCTGCTGCCTTTATCCTTCTAGAGGTAGTGGTCAGGAGTTTGGAAGGTGCTGGATAAGGAGTCTTGATAAGTTACTGCAAGGCAACTTAGAGATTGTGTACAATACAGCTATTGGGCATTGGTGGTGAGGGAGTGAATATTTGTGGATGTGGTGCCAATCCAGAAGGTGTACAGCTTCTTGAGTATTGTTGGAGCTGCACTCATTCAATATTCTGCCACATTCCTGACTTGTGCCTTGTAGATGCAGTATAGGCTTTGGGAAGTCAGAAGTAAGTTACTTCTGCCTTTTACCTTTTCTTGCAGCCACAGTATTGATTGGACTAGTCAATGGTAGCCCCCAGCATGTTGATAATAGGGGTTTCAATTATTGTGATGCAATTGAATGTCAAGGGCTGATGGTAGATTCTCTTGTTGGACATGGTCATTCCTTGGCACTTGTGTGGCATGACTGTTACATGTAACTTGTCAGCTCAAGCCTGGCTAATATTCCATTTGGACATGGGCTGCTTCAGTATCTGAGGAGTCATGAGTGATGCAGAACATTGTCAATTCTCAGTGAACATCTCCAACACCTGACTTTATGGTGAAGTCAATTTCATTGATGAAGTAGCTGAAGATGGCTGTGTTTAAGACACTATCCCGAAGAACTCCTGCAGAGATGACCTGGAGCTGAAATGACTGACTTCCGACAACAACAGCCATCTTCCTCTGTGCTAGATATGGTTCAAATTGGTGGACAGCCTTTCCCCCTGATTTCCATTGATCTAATTTTGCTTGGGCTCTTTGATGTGACACTTGGTTAAAAGCAGTCATGATGTCAATAGACAATAGAAGACAATCACTCAGTTTGTGTCTGGAATTCAGTTTTTGTCCGTGTTTACATAAAGGTTGTACTAAAGTCAGGAGATGAACGGCCATGATGGAACCCAAACTGAGTGAGTGTGAGCAAGTTGTTGCTGAGCAAATGCTGTTTGATAGCATTGTCTGGGTGACCATTACTCTGGTGAACAGCTGTCATTCTCTCAAGAAATGAAACCAATGGCTGAAAATTACCAGTTAATTTTCCGTAGGTATAGGAAGATTGGCCCCCACTGTTCTTCCTTTAGAGCCCAGATAAGAATCTTGAACCTTGATAGGCTTTCAGGACCCTTAACTATGGCACTGCCTACTTGGCTGAGGTGAAAATATAATTCTCAAAACAATAGGCTCTGCTTCCTGCCTTTCATATTCCAATCCAGTCTCACGGCTTCTCCCCCAAGCTAGCTGTCACCATCTTCCTCAACTCAGGACCTAGAACCCACTCTGCAGTCCTCCAGTTCCCAATGCAGGAGAACAATGAGAAGTTTTGAGGATATCAGCTCTGAACTAAATCTTCCTCCATCTCTCATACTTACTAACACTGCATTGTTATCTTTTATCATCATTTGAAATGCTCAATTTTAAAATATCATTTGCTTTCTCTTGATTCAAGAGTAATGCCTACTCTGGATCATGAGCTTCTGCTGTGGGTCTTCATATTACTGAACAGGCCAACTCCTCAATCTGTAGACTTTGGGCACAATGTGTAGTTTTTCAAATAAGGTAATGGGTACCTAACAGGCCATTATGCATGTGTAAAATTAGGCATCAATAGACTACAAGAGAGAGCTTTGTGCGGTCACAAAGGAAAGATTGCATCCAGAGTGACACACAGCCCAAGTGAGTATATAGTTCAGGAAATTTAAAGATAGTGAGGGAATTCAGTGCAGGGGGTAAGAGGTGTGTTTTGCTTACTTTTTGTTGGTCGTAGCTTGTAAGGTTTTTTTAAACAGTATCAATGGAAACCCAGGATCAGGGTGCCATTATGAAAGAGTGAGATCACAGCTAAATCAGAGGTTTATCACTTGGTGATAGCTACTAATTTGACTATCACTGGTTACTTTCAGACTGAAGGCAAATAGGGGAAATATTTATAGGTTGCAAACTAAGAGACATGTGGGATTTCAAAAAAATAAGAACTAAGTAAGTAAAGTGGAGATGCAAGGCCAGGTGATGTGCTGCAATGATGTGGGAGCTGATGAATGCCATTGAAGCTCATGGTGACCACATCTACAGCAAGTGTTGGTTGCGTGGGGAACTCCAGCTCACAGTTGATGAGCTTCAAACACTGCAACACACCAGGGAGGGGAGAGTTACCTGGATGCTGTATCTCAGGAGGATTTCTCACCCTTTAGATTAACTCACTTGAACTCAGTCAGTGGTCAGGGACAGCACGGAGTGACTATGAACAGGGCAAGTAGAGCGATCCAAGAGGTAGTGCTGAAGGGGCCTAAACCCTTGAGCTTGTCTGACAGGTTTGAGATCCACCAGCAGCATACGAGAACTTCAAGAGAGCCAAAGGGCACAGGTGAGTGTAGTGACCATCACTATGGAGAAGGTGCTGGGGAAGCTGAAAGATCCACTGGTGGATAAATCTCACAGGCTGGATGGACTACATCCCAGAGTTCTGAATGAGATAGCCACGGAGATTGTAGGGGCATTGGTGGTGAATACCTCCACCAGTCGATCCGTACAGGATCACCATTTTTTTCAGGAATCACTGGAGTCAGGGAGGGTCCCACACAACAAGAAAATGGCGAATGTAACAGCCCACATGGCAAGGCCTGAACAACATTATGGGATACAAAATGAAGCGGTGCAAGAAAGCAGGCAAAGACACATCCCTCCCTGATGCGTCAATGTTTTCTATACTTGGTTTGTGCAGAATACCAGTGGCACGGTGTCACTTGCCGCAACCGCCCTGGCTACACCTGTTCCCTTGGATACCACTGCAGACATCAGATCGGGCTTCCTGGGAGTCAACCCAAAGGAATCGACAGGATCTAATGGTCCCCAGCTGAGCACTCCGATCCTGTGCAGACCAAATGGTGGGGGTATTCACCAAGCCAAAGTTCCCACCTGCTTCAAGAAGACCTCTATTATGCAGCGTCCTTTAATGACTATCGTCCAGTGGCTCTGACCTCAATAATGCTTCGAGAGGCTGGTCATGGCCCACATCAACTCTAGTCTCCCAGCCCGCCTTGATCCCCTACAATTTGTTCACCAATGTTCTGGAGTGAACTCAAAACTTCATGAGCTTGGTCTCAGCTCCGCCCTCTGCAACTGGATCCTCAGTTTTCTGGCATACAGACTGCAATCTGAGGATAGGTAACGGCACCTCCTCCACAATAACACTCAACACTAGAGCACCACCAAGGATGGGTCCTCAGCTCTCGAAATTCTCAGAGTCCGTCATTAAGGATGAGTTTGCGGAGTACCTGGAAGTGCATGGTAAACAGGGCTGAGTCAACATGGCTTAGTGAAGGGAAGGTCATACCTGATATATCTGTTAGGATTCTTTGACATCCTAGAGGACTGGTGAGTAGCTAATGTTGTTCGTCCGTTCAAGAAGGGAAATAGAGATAATCCGGGAAACTATAGACCGGTGAGTCTTACTTTCTGATTGGGAAACTATTGGAGAGATTTCTTAGGGATAGGATTTACGCACATTTGGAAAAACATGGCCTAATTAGGGACAGTCAGCATGGCTTTGTGCAGGGCAGATCAATTTTTCAAGGAGGTGGCAAAGGTGATCGATAAGAGTAGAGCAGTGGATGTTGTTTACATGGATTCTAATAAGGGTTTCGACAAGGTCCCTCATGGTAAGCTCATCCAGAAGATGAAGATGCATGGGATCCATTGTGACCTGGCTGCATGGATTCAGAATTGGTTTATACATAGAAGACAGTGGGTAGTGGTGGAAGGTTGTTTTTCAGGGTGGAGGCCCATGACTAACAGTATTCACAGGGATCTGTATTAGGACCACTGCTGTTTGTTATAAATATACATATATATGTAATATTTGACTTAGATGAAAATGTAGATGGGTGGGCTAGCAAGTATGTGGATGATACAAAGTGGCGTTGTGGACAGCATAGAAGGTTGTCAAAGGATACAGTGGGATATAGATCACCTGCAGATATAGGCAAAGAAATGGTAGATAGAGTTTAATCTGGGTAAGTGTGAGATGCTGCACTTTGGGAGATCAAATGTTAAGGAAAAGTGTACAGTCTTGGGTTGAAGTCCATTTCTCCCTAAAAATGTTCATGCAAGTAGATAGGATGGTAAAGAAGGCATATGGCGTGCTTGCCTTTATTGGTCAGGGAAATGAGTACAAAAGTCAGGATGTCATGTTGCAGCTTTATATGATTTTGGTTAGGCCACGCTTAGAGTATTGCGTTCAATTCTGGTCACCACATTACAGGAAGGATGTGGAGGCTTTGGAGAGAGTGCTGAAGAGGTTTACCAGGATGCTGCCTGGGATAGAGGGTATGAGCTATAATGAGAAGCTAGAAAAACCCAGGTTGTCTTCTCTGGAGCAGTGGAGGCTGAGGTGAGATTTGATAGAAATCTATAAAATTATGAGATGCATAGATATGGTTGCCAGTCAGAAACTTTTTTCCCAGAGTTGAAAAGTCTAATACTAGGGGGCATGCATTTAGGGTAAGAGTGGGAAAGTTCAAAGGAGATGTGAGGGCAAGTTTTTTTACACAGAGAATGTAGGAGTTTTGAGTTGGTGGTGGGGGCAGATACAATAGGAGTATTTAGGGAGCTTTTAGATCGACACATGAATATGCAAGGAATGGAGGGATACAGACCAAGGGCAGGCAGCAGGGATTAGTTTCATTTGGCATAATGTTCAGCACAACATCGAATTAACTAAGTGCGTAAACAGCAATTTTCAAACACTGTCCACCAGGGGCAGTGTGGCAAAAATGAAAATTCTGAAAGGAGGGGAAACACAAAGTCGACTCAAACAAAATAATATTGCAAGGCGAGATACTACATCCCAGAAGATCCCAGTTCTTTTTCAAAATAAATATAATTAAGCACAATTGCCAAGTTACAAAGACAGCCTACCAGGAGCCATATGACTTGAGATTGGAACCTTTCTCCCCAGGGCATTAACCTGGAGCTCTGAATAGCTAATGCTAATGCTAATGACTTTTCATTCAAGCACCCTAATCATTCTGTTCAGAGACATATGACACAACACTGGAGGAGAAGGCACTTGAATCAGGGCCACAAGGCTTAAAGAGATGGACACTACCCCTGCACTATAGAAGGCCTAGCACCCAGCTCTTAAGCATAGAATCCAGTGAACATTATGTGCACTCCATCAACTCTGGGCTGTTCCAAGTGACCCTCAAAGGGGCATGCCTTTCTAACACTGACAGTGGGATCCACAGTACAAAATTTGCTTCCCTTTTCTTTCTTTCCCTGTTATTGCTTTGCTTCATTGTCAACGTGTTTGGACTCAAACTGTGACTCGACTTGGTGGACCATTTATTGCCATTTTGAAAACTTGTAGTGAGCTCTTCCCAGTCATTCATGTCAATGCTGTTGCATTTCAAGGAGAGCTTCAGAATGTCTTTGTAGTGGTTTCTTTGTCCTTCAGAAAACTGGCCTTTTAATAGTTGAGAAAACAGGACTGCAGTGGGAAATGCAGTGTCTGGTTCATTGCAGTTTGTTTCACAAGAGTTTTCCTGAATGCTGTTAGAAGATTGAAGAAGGACAGTACCACTTGTTCAATGGTCATCCTGCTCAACTATGAATGAAGAAGATCCTTTACCCATACTGATCTTAGCTTTCCAAATACCAACACTAATACTATTCTGTGAAATCATCAAATTGATTTCCTCGGTGGGTCCACTATCCTGGATTCTCAGGCCTGAGGTTGCTGGGCTCCACAGAGGATGCAACAAGTTCATGATTGTTACTGTACCACTTGGAGGAGGTGAGTCTGCAGATAAGAATCCAAAATTGTACCTTGTTTTCCCTTTCTTTTTAAATAAAAACAAACAGCCTTGATACATAACTAGAATTGGTTTACCATTCATTCAGAGCAGTCAATACTAAGCTCTGAATTTATTGCTCTATAAGTGGAGCGATTTGCTGGAACATTTCAGAGGGCAGCTAACAGTTAACTACACTGTCACGGGGCTGGAGTCACATGAGTCCACTGTTGGGTAACAATAGCAGATTTCCTTTCCAAAATAATCGTGAACTACATGTTCTTTTCGAACAGTCTGTCATCACACGGTCACCATTACTAAAACTAGCTTTATTCTGCATTTTTTAATTAACTGTATTTAAATTCCCCAGCTACGGTAATCAGATTCAAATTCATGTTTCTGGATTACTAGTCCAGGCCTCTGGTAGATAAACCTGTTGAGATGTTACCATAACCACTAAAATTAATGATTAACTATTGCTGGTTATTAATTAATGACTGAAAATGTTGCACATCATTATTTTTGTCATGAATGTTGCACTCCTGCTCATAAATGATGTCAGAAAACCAGTGAAGTCTGATAAAGGAGCCAAGAATCATAAAATGATCAAGAAATAATCCTGGAAATGGACAAGCCAGAGGCAAAAGAAATTGAACGCATATCATTGCAAGGTGGCCTTATTGAGACATATGAAATCCTAAAAGGATGTTTCCCCTTGTGGGAGAGATTGGAATGAGGGGGCACAGCTCAAGCATAAGGGGTCTTCCGGTTAAGACAGAGATGAGCAGAAATGTCTTCTCTCAAACCGCCATGACTCCTTGCAATCCTCTCACCCAGAGAGAGGTGGAGACAATGTCACTGAGTATTTTTAAACTGGAGATAGATAGATTCTTGACTAACAAAGAGGTCAAAGGTTGTTGTGGGTAGGCAGGCATGTGGAGTTGAAGACACAATCAGATCAGCCATAATTTTATTGAATGATGAAGTTGGCTCTGGGGAGTGAAATGCTCATACTTGCTTCTAATTTGTTTGGCGTTTGTAACAGGCATGGGAAGAAAATGACAAAAGTACAAAATTAAAATATATTAGGTCAATAAGGCTAATCACCTCCATTTGGTTTCACCTACCGAAACCTTAAAATTCCTCCATTTACATTTATCCAATTACTTGTAAATATTTTTCTCTGTTTAGGAGTCTATTCCAAATTTGACATTAAAAAGAGAGTTGGGGAAGTATTTATGTGAATTCAGGTGCTGAGTGCATATGTGCACAGACCACGGAAGATAGAGGGACAACTGGAGAGGGCAGTTAATAAAGCAAACTCAGCTTTATCACGAGAGGCATAGAGCACAAGAACAAGGAGGTGATGATGAACTTGACGAGCTACTTCAGGGTGACACGGTAGCTCAGTGGTTAGCACTGCAGCCTCACAGCACCAGGGACCCGGGTTTGATTCAAGCCTCTGGTAACTGTCTATGCAGAGTTTGCATGTTCCCCCTGTGTCTGCATGGGTTTCCTCCAGTTTCCTCCCACAGTCCAAAGATGTGAAGGCTAGGTGTATCGGCCATGCTAAATTGCCCCTAGTGTTCAGGGGTGTGTGGGTTATAGGGGGATGGGTCTGGGTAGGATGCTCCAAGGGGCGGTGTGGACTTGTTGGGTCAAAGGGCCTGTTTCCACACTGTAGGGAATCTAATCTAATACTTGTTAGATCTTAGCTGGAGTATTGTGTACATTATAGGAAAGATGTGAATACATTGGAGAGGGTGTGTAATAAATTGTGTAGCTGCACCAAAGGAACATCATGGGCACAATGAGTGGAATGGCCTCTTCTGGTGTTATATTGAACCTACAAGTTTAACATTAGGGTCTTCTGGATAGGAGAATAAGTTGGAGTGAATGGCTCTGTCATCTTGTACATCCATTACTTTCTTGTATCCCTGGAAGATCTGTGTTGAATTTCTTGTGCCACTTTGTTGTTCATCTCTATGCTGTTGTCTAGGCAATGCGCTCAGGAAGATTGGTTAGCCTGTCCTTACCTCAAACTTGGAATTTGGGTCAGCACCTTTCTCTAATATCTGCAAACACATTTCGGTGCAGGCTGCAGCCTGTTCACAGGCCAGCAAGAAGATCGGCTTTCCATCATGTGCGCAATTGTTAACATCAGCTCCGTGCGCTAGAGCAATCTCTAAGCAATGAAGGTGACGGACAGTAGGAGCAATGCAGTAATATAGAATGCCTGCAAAAAAATGGTTTAAAAAAAATTCAGAGACAAAAGAAAACATGTAGACCAAAAACAGATCTGTTGCTGCTGTAATATGTGATAGCTTGAAGCTGCTTGCTTTAGTTACAACTTCATGACAGTCGGGGTAGGACTGTGGAGAGTGACACATAAATCTTGTACTTTTACAAATGGGTGCAATTCAATTCCCTGAAGAGGGTAGACATTTTTAGTATACCAAAAGACTGCGGTTGATTTTTCAGCTGGTCAATACATGACAAAGCCACCGTTTCACTGTCAGTCAGGCTGTCGTCGCCACAGGCAATCCATTGAAACTGCAGATTTCTAAGTGTCATTTGCAAACACTAGTGCATTCACCACTGCACCAAGACCTGGCTGCAGTGGTGTTTAGCATCCTCTGTAATTAAAACTTGCAGACGTAACTTTGTGTCGACTGCAAGTTTGCAGATAGCTCTTTCAAAATTTACATATTGAGAAAAGTGAAATGCTCTGCCAGTTTAACAGGGCTGTGCAATTTCAACACGAATAAATGATTTTATCCCTTGGTAATACAGAATTAGATGACCAAATGAATAAGGTTGATTTTTCAGCTAGTCAATACGTAACAAAGTCCCTGTTTCCCTGTGTCAGTGAAGTTGTCGTTGACATTGTCAAATTCTTGAAACAGTGTAAGTAACATGCAAACAAGAATAAAAATCACTAATTTCTGACAGAATTTATGTTATTGTTTTAACTGCAATCACCAGTGTGCGTTCAAAATGATTTCCACCAAGGCATGTTATGATCTTCAGAAGTTTCTATTTATAAATGAGTTCTTTAGATGATTATCAACACCGCAAGCTAAGGCATGCCTACCTTTTGTTGCAGTGAAATACTTAGGAGGTAAGTTGTTGATGTGGTAGCTACAACATGATCAAAAGATTATGTTGCCATTTGAATTATAGTCTATTATGTTACGGTCAGATTACTGCCCAAGTTGTTGTCACTACAAATGCAATTGCTTTAATTACAGTTTTCAAATTAGGTTCACCTTCCTCTTGCTGTGTTTATATTACAAAATTGCTGTAATAATTGCATCAGCAATAATGCCTTGGCATTTGGGCTGTTGTGAAAACTGTACTAGTTATGCTGCTGGCTTGGTAGAACAGGTCCTATCCGCCTCAGAGCTGGGACCAATGTCCCAGGTATTTTAAACCTCCCTCTTGTACCATGCCTTTAAACACATAACCTGCCCTATCCTGCTATTGCTTATCTACACCATTTTAACATCCTTGTCCTCGTTTTTAAATTCTTCCATGCTCTTACCTCTCCCTAGAACTTCCAACCCAACAAACTGTAGCTCCGAGGGTAGAGCACACCAAACCTTCTCCCCCTGTGACCTCATTTAGACATTTGAACAATGTCCCTATCCCTCAGTGAGGACTGTTAGACCTGGGGCACAGGTGCATAGCTGTTATCATTTGGCCAGAGCTCCATGTTGATTGTTGTAGCCTCAGAGTTTGCAGTCCTAAAATTCTGTGTCCCAACCCCCACTTTGGAAAGGCCCACTTTCAGAGCTTGAGGGAGATGAGGACCAAATATAAGGCCAAAGCCAGCTGTTAACATTTATTGCTTATAAGATATATATATGCGGCAGGTGCTTTGCTAATACCTTCTTCCATCAGATTCAGTCCCATGTGATCCATTATCATTAAAACATCTGAAGAGAGTCATAGAACATAGAACATTACAGCACAGTACAGGCCCTTTGGCCCTCGATGTTGTGCCGACCTGTCATACCGATCTCAAGCCCATCTAACCTACACTATTCCATGTACGTCCATCTGCTTGTCCAATGACGACTTAAATGTACCTAAAGTTGGCGAATCTACTACCGTTGCAGGCAAAGCGTTCCATTCCCTCACTACTCTCTGCGTAAAGAAGCTACCTCTGACATCTGTCCTATATCTTTCACCCCTCAGTTTAAAGCTATGCCCCCTCGTGCCTGCCGTCACCATCCTAGGAAAAAGGATCTCCCTATCCACCCTATCTAACCCTCTGATTATTTTATATGTTTCAATTAAGTCACCTCTCAACCTTCTTCTCTCTAATGAAAACAGCCTCAAGTCCCTCAGCCTTTCCTCGTAAGACCTTCCCTCCATACCAGGCAACACCCTAGTAAATCTCCTCTGCACCCTTTCCAAAGCTTCCACATCCTTCTTATAATGCGGTGACCAAAACTGTACACAATACTCCAAGTGCGGCTGCACCAGAGTTTTGTACAGCTTCACCATAACCTCTTGGTTCCAGAACTCGATCCCTCTATTAATAAAAGCTAAAACACTGAATGCCTTCTTAACAGCCCTGTCAACCTGGGTGGCAACTTTCAAGGATCTGTGTACATGGACACCGAGATCTCTCTGCTCATCTACACTGCTAAGAATCTTACAATTAGCCCTGTACTTTGCCTTCTGGTTACTCCTACCAAAGTGCATCACCTCACACTTGTCTGCATTAAACTCCATTTGCCACCTCTCGGCCCAGCTCTGCAGCTTATCTATGTCTCTCTGCAACCTACAACATCCTTCGTCACTATCCACAACTCCACCGACCTTAGTGTCGTCTGCAAATTTACTAACCCATCCTTCTAGGCCCTCATCCAGGTCATTTATGAAAATGACAAACAGCAGTGGACCCAACACCGACCCTTGCGGTACACCACTAGTAACTGCTCTCCAGGATGAACATTTCCCATCAACTACCACCCTCTGTCTTCTTTCAGCAAGCCAATTTCCGATCCAATCTGCTATATCTCCCACAATTCTATTCCTCCGCATTTTGTACAATAGCCTATTGTGGGGAACCTTATCAAACGCCTTGCTGAAATCCATATACACCACATCAACCAGTTTACCCTCATCTACCTGTTTGGTCATCTTCTCAAAGAACTCAATAAGGTTTGTGAGGCACGACCTTCCCTTCAGAAAACCGTGCTGACTATCCCTAATCAATTTATTCTTTTCTAGATGATTATAAATCCTATCCCTTATAACCTTTTCTAACACTTTACCAACAACTGAGGTAAGGCTCACTGGTCTATAATTACCAGGGTTGTCTCTGCTCCCCTTCTCGAACAGGGGAACCACATTTGCTATCCTCCAGTCATCTGGCACTATTCCTGTAGACAATGACGAGTTAAAGATCAATGCCAAAGGCTCGGCCATCTCCTCCCTTTCTTCCCAGAGAATCCGAGGATAAATCCCATCCGGCCCAGGGGACTTATCTATCTTCACCCTCTGAAGGATTTCTAATACCTCTTCCGTGTGAACCTCAATCCCACCTAGTCTAGTAGCCTGTATCTCAGTATTCTCCTCGACAACATTGTCGTTTTCTAGAGTGAATACTGTTGAAAAATATTCATTTAGCGCTTCCCCTATCTCATCTGACTTCACACACAACTTACCACTACTAATCTTGATTGGGCCCAATCTTACTTTCGTCATTCTTTTATTCCTTAAATACCTATAGAAAGCCTTAGGGTTTACCCTGATCCTATCCGCCAACAACTTCTCATGTCTCCTCCTGGCTCTTCTGAGCTCTTTCTTTAGGTCTTTCCTAGCTACCTCGTAGCCCTCAAGTGCCCTAACTGAGCCTTCACATCTCATCCTAACATAAGCCTTCTTCTCCCTCTTGACCAGAGATTCCACCTACTTCGTAAACCACGGCTCCCGCACTCTACAGCTTCCTCCCTGCCTGACAGGTACATATTTATCTCGGGCACACAGGAGCTTTTCCTTGAATAAGCTCCACATTTCTAATGTGCCCATCCCCTGCAGTTTCCTTCCCCATTCTATGCTCCCTAAATCTTGCCTAATCTCATTTTAATTGCCTTTCCCCCAGCTATAACTCTTGCCCAGTGGTATACACCTATCCCTTTCCATCACTAAAGTAAACATAACAGAATTGTGATCGCTATCACCAAAGTTCTCACCTAGTTCCAAATCTAACACCTGGCCAGGCTCATTACCCAGTACCAAATCTAATGTGGCTTCACCCCTTGTTGGCCTATCTACATACTGTGTCAGGAAGCCCTCCTGCACACTCTGGACAAAAACTGACCCATCTATAGTACTCGAACTATAGTGTTCCCAGTCAATATCTGGAAAGTTGAAGTCCCCCATGACAACTACCCTGTCTCTCTCACTCCTATCGAGAATTACTGGATTTATTTTTCTCTCTGTGGATGCTGCCAGACCTTGAGTTTCTCCAGCATTTTCTGAGTTTGCTCCTGATTTCTAGTACCTGCTGTATTTTGCTTTACAATCAAGGCATAGCTCTTTAGACACAAGCTCAGTAGCCATTGATTGAATACTGGTAGTTAACCCATTACTCTACATGACCCTCTGTGATCTTTACTCTCCCTGCCTACTAGTCCCCTGCCGTTCTCTGACTTTTGTTACTCCAGGCCTGATGGCTATACATTCAGTTGTCTGGGTCTGAAGCTCTGGAATGCACTTTCTAAACCTTCTGGCCTCTCTACTTCTCTCTTTCCTCCTTCTGAAGTGTTCTATAAGACGTACCAAGTCTCTTATATCTCCTTACGCAGCTTGGTGTTAATCTTTGTACTTTGGGTTTTTTTCCTTACTACAGTAAAAGGTGCTATATGTGAAAAGGAATCCAAAAGTTTTCAACAGGCATACGAACTGTTAAAGCATTATAGAAAACCAGGGCCAAGTAACAACAATGACATGCATTTATATAGCATTGCAATGTGGGATAAGTCTTAAGGTCCTTCGCAGCAGCTTTTGCCAAAAAAATTTGACACCAAGCTCAAAAGGTGGTATCAGCTTCGATATGCTTTAAGGAGGAAAGGGAGTTAGAAGGCAGAGGGAGGTGTGAGGATGGAATTCCAGAGCTGTGGGGTTTGGCAGCTGAAGTCTTGACCACCGATTGTGAAGCAATTAAAATTGGGGCTGCTAAAGAAGCCAAAATTGGAGGTGCACAGTGATCCCAGAAGGCTATGGGATTGCAGGAGATAGGTAACAGGTGTAGGGAGGGACAAAGCCACCATGGCATCTGTAGGTGGAGATGAGGGTTTTAAAATCAGATACTTGTTGGGGGAAGGAGCTAATTCTAGCCACCAGTTAGGGTCTTGGTTGAAGTTAGGATAAGCTCAATGTTTATTGTCTGCTCATACTACTGGTGGTTTAATCATTTTAAAACTTAGCATGCGCATATTTCATTCAGGAATTTTGGGAACACCGATGAACAAGAGGAGTCAAATAATCAAAAAAGCCACCATTCTTAAAATGATACCAAAACAAAGAATGCTGGAGAAACTTAGCAAGTCTAGTAGCACCTACGGAGGGAGAAACAATGTTTTAATGTCCCATGTCCAAACTGCAGCTTGGGTGCAGTAAATGAAATGACTGGCAGTCTGGGAGGTTATGTCAGCAGTTGGATGGTGGGTTAGTGATGCCAACAGTGAGGGTTCAATTCCTGCGCCAGCTGACGTTACCATGAAGGACTCTCCTTCTCAACCTCTCCCCTTCTCTGAGGCATGGTGATCCTCAGGTTAGACCATCACCATCATCTCTCTCTAATGAAGTGGCCGCATGGTGGTTCAGTGGTTGGGACTGGGTGGTACGTTCATTCAATGGGCTGAATGACATCTATCTGCACTGTAGGAATTCCATGGTTCTGGAAGTTTGACTTCTAGATGTTACAGGTGCAATTATATTCACCTTAGTTCTCCCTCAAATAAGTATGCTTCTTCCTTTGAATGCAATACAGCCACTACAACACAAAAATGGAGTTCCCTGGTTTAATGCTGCAGTCACTAATGAGTGTAGAAAAAATATGAAAGAACTTGAATGTATGTACAAACTTTCATGATTTTACAAAGTCCAAACACAAACTGCAACTGACGAATTACTGCGCGAAGCTGATAGCAAAGCTTTTTGCTGTGTTAGTTAATAACCATGCTAGTTAACAATGATGGTTTGAAGGCACCTTTTTCAGATATGTGTTAATGGCCTTTGGACTACAAAGATGCTTCCCTACTTCAAGCTCAATGCATCAGGTGTTTCAGCTCACTTTTGGCAAGATTTTATATCATCATAGAGATCTATAGCACAGAAAATGTCTGTTCAGCCCATTGTGTCCATGCCAGTAAAAATGAGCCACCTAACTATTCTCATGCCACCTTCCAGTGCTTGGCCCACAGTGTGTATGCCTCGGCATTGCAGCGCAAATCTGAATACTTCGTAATTGTTATGAAGATTTCGGCCTCCACCACCCTTACACCCAGTGATTTCCAGAGTCATACTATTCTTCGGGTGAAAAAGCTTTTCCTCACATCTTCTCTAAATCTCGTTGCTGTGATATTGGGAAAGGCAGAAGCCGAAATGAGCACAGCGAGATCCCACAAACAGCTCGTGGCATGATCCAGATGAAGCGAATACTCTGCACGAGCAAGGCTGCAGGAAATTTGACGGAAAACAAAGTTGCTGATTTTAAAACTGGGCTATATTTATTACCACTGCAACTGTAAGGGCTGCACTCACCATCCATGCAATTGCAGTATTAGCAATGCAGCAGCAAAGAGAAGCCTAAAGCTGATTTACCTGAGGGAGAACAATGCACCAGGCCAATTTACAGTCCACACCAGAAATACAGGGTATCATGTGCCACTGTCTGTGGAACAGGCCCTAATTGCAACACTGCAAGCAAACAATGCTGTTTAAACAAATCTCATTGAATTTTGCACAATACTGTTTTTGGCTATGGTGGAAGCCAATGCTATCTTTGAAAAATTAATTAACAGACAGAAAATTTTTGTTCCTTGTTAATCTTCTTGACAATCTGTCAATTAGCAAAAGCCCAAGATGGGAAGTATTGGCCAGAAATTTTCTAAAGCTTCTTTGACATCACTTTCCAAACCCACAGACTCTTATCACTTCGCAGGATAAGGACAGTGCATACATCAGAACACCACCATCTGAAAGATCCCCTTCAAACCGTACACTATCCTGACTTTGAAATACATTCCTCACTATTGCTGAGTCAAAATTCAGGAACATCATCCCTAATGGCACAGTAGATGCACATCACATGGATTGTAGCAGTTCAAGAAGGCCACTCACCACTATCTTGTCAAAGGCAATTAGGGACGGTATCAATATATGCCACGTCTGCTAGTGATGTCCACATTCCAACAATGAATTAAAAAGGACTTGTTATTAAGGAGTTAACTTGTTAAGTTTTAACACATATTGCCTAGCATTATATGCTTATTTTAAAAGAGTGCATCGATTTGTGTGCATATGTCTTTTTATTTGGCATTTGTTCCTGACTTTGTGCACTTGTATCTGCAAATGCGTGTATCTCTGGCCTGTGCATGTGTTTGTCCATATTTGAATGTGTCCATCTCCATCCATTTCAATGTTTGATTGTCTAATAACACATCAATAGACAAGTTACTAGCTGATTGGCCATGACTTGTATTCATATAGTGCCTTTGCCTGTTGTATAAAGTAGTGGGTTTGAAAGGGCTCATTGGTAAGCTAAGCTGAAGCTCCACTCACATATAGCACAGCCACTCTGTGGTGCATCAAGCTTTTGGCAGTGGTGTTAGGCAGCTACAGTTGGAGTGAGTTGGATACAGTCTCCTGATAACAATGTTAAGTATATTACCAACTTCCTGTTAATATTAGTTCATTTATCTCAGTGTTTATGTTACCTGTACTTTGTTACTATTATGTAATAAACAAATTTCTACTACTTAAAACGTATGTTTAGGTTAGGAGGATTAGCCTTGCAAAATTGCACATGGTGTCCAAGGTTGTGCATGCTGGATGGGTTAGCCAATGAGAAATGCAGAATTACAGAGAGTGGGTGGGGGGGGGCGGGGTGGGACAGGAAGGGATGCTCTTTGAAGAATCAGTATGAACTCAATGGGCTGAATCTGGCCATTGTACAGAGTAGGAATTCTATGATTCTCTGTTTATGGAGGGTAGATCATAGAAGGGCAACCAGGAATGCATTGGAGTGTAGAGATAACAAATATGTGAATGGAGGTTTTGGAAAATCAAAAGAATTTGTTCCATTGGTCTTTTGTCTTTACTTTGCGTCAGTTTTTCTCTGTGGCTACTGTGCCTGTCCACATTCTGTGCTTAGTTCTGTACATAACTTGGAACACAGAGTTCACTGGACCTTATTTAGCTCTACGACAGCAACAAATAGCCTGTGTCTACCCTAGCATTAACTATACAAAGATTTTGTGCTATTTCTATGCTTCAGTGAACTACTTTAACTATATCTAACATTTCAGTGCTGATTCTTTGGTTACAGAACCAGATGATCCCTAAAAATAATTCCCTCTGTTATTTACATTTTTGCATGTGCATCTGTTGATCTGTCCTATAGCTGCACCGAATGAGGGCCCTGAAGTACAAAATTAGAGGGTGCAGCCAACAGAAAGATCAAGTGATGGTAGATTGGGCAGATAGGTTGGATACAGTTCATTTAGTGAAATATGAAAAAGCACATTCTGGGATAACAAGTGAAAGGATACACACTCCTTTTAAGGTGATTGCAGATGGAGCAACAGAGAGAATGAAAATGCATCGAGGTTTATGAAGAAATTTGGTTAGAAAAGTCCAGGCAATTGGATAACTAGATCTTATATATAGCAACAAGGGAGTATCCAATAAACTGTATGTCCAGTTTATTGTGGAATAAGATTATAAATCCTTTTTTGGAGAAAAAGGGAAGTTCATCTAAAACAGTAAGATTCTTTACTGTGTGAAAGGAAAGGATGCACATAAGTAGACTTTCATAGGTGGGAGTACAGGGAGAGAGCACTCAAAAAGGCATTCACGATTTTTGATGTATAGGCATTGCAAATAAAAGAAAAAGCATTGAATACATGATATATTGGTCAGATCATCGTTAAGTATTGAATGCAGCTTTTTAGGCTCTGTCAACACTACTAACTGCAATTCAATTAGTATTATTTCTGTCTCTCGGTCAGAATGGTGTGGCAATTAAATCCCTCTTCAAAGGCTTCATCTCAAAAATCTAGGCTTCCGTTCTAGTACCAAGGAGACGTTCACTGACGGATGTGCTGCTTTTGTGTAAGAGGTTCCAATTTAGACATTAGCTGTTCATTAATATCAGTTAAAAGATTGCATGGTAGAATTTTGAATACAATGGGGAAATTAACCCCAATGTCCCACTGAATATATGCTCTTCAATAAATATCACCATCAACATTACAACAGATGGGTGGCATGCTGGTTCAGTGGTGAGCACTGCTGCCTCATAGTGCCATGGGCCTGGATTCAATTCCATCTTCAGGCAACTGTCTGTGTGGAGTTTGCATACTCTCCCTGTGTCTGTGTGGGTTTCCTCTGGGTGCTTAAGTTTCCTCCTACAGGCCAGATGGATTAGCCATGCTAATTTGTGTGTAGTGTTCAGGGATTTGTAAATTAGGGAGATTGGTCTGGGTGGGATGCCCTGAGGGACAGTGTGGACTTGTTGGATCAAATCGCCTTTTATCTTACAGTAGGTACTCTATGAAACCAAGATCATCTGGTCATTATCACATTGTTGATTGTGGGAGATTGCTGTGTGCAAACCAGTTGCTATGTTCCCTATTTTGCAACAGTGACTATACTTCAAAAAAGCACTTAATGAACTGTGAAGTACTTTGTGGGGGCATCCTGAGATTGAGAAATGTGGTACATAAATGCAATTCTTTATCTTATAGAGAGGATATTGGGGTACAGATAGGACACATATCGTTTCACTAGGTTGACAGCAGAAATGGAAGGTTATGGCTGTGCAGAGCGAAGAAAAGGGATCAAACAGAAGCTTTTAAGACTGAAAGAATATCGATTGGTACATCATCAAATATTGTTTCCATTTCTTGTCAAGTTGGTAACAAGAGAACATACACTAAAGATTATCATTAGAATAGCACAATCAATTTCAATACACTTCTATACTCAAGAATATTATTCACAAGTAGAAGGCAAGTGGTGCTGTCTGTCTTTACACCACCAACAATCAATAGATTTCAATGGGAAATCAGAAGACTGAATGACATACTGCATAATCACAGCATAACTGCCACATGATAAGCATAAATGTGTATTGTCGATAAAAGACATTCTGTCATAGCTTTTCATTCTGCAGTCATCAGGGCATTGTCGAGAATATCAATATTAGGGAGAACAACATTTAATACTGTATTAAAAGAAAGTGGTAACTACTTTTCAAGTTGGCAATGCCTTGACGGATAGGAGTTAATCTGCCTGGTTTAAATTTAAACAAGCATGGCAGTTAACTGGAGGTCATCTTCCAATTGGTACATATTTGATGGCGATGCTTCTATTAGACACTTGGCAATCAATCAGCAAAGGTAGACTATGGCCAAGTGGTATTAAGACTGGACTATTCATCCAGAGATTCAAGAAATGTTCTGGGGACACGGGTTTGAATCCTACTGCAGCAGACAGTAGAATTTGAATTGAATAATAATCTGGAAACAACAGTCTAACAATGAGCATGAATCCATTGTTGATTATTGGAAATATCTGTCTGGTTCACTAATGTTCTTTAGGGAAGGTAACTGCCATCCTTACCTGGTCTGGCCTACATGTGACTCCAGACCCACAGCAATGTGATTGACCCTTTGCTGCCTTCAGGGTAATTAGGGATGGGCAATAAATGCTGGCCAGTGGCAGCCATATCCTGTGGACTTATTTTTAAAAAGCTCTGTCTATAGAATACAAAACGTGATTCCTTTTATACTCGTGAATGGCCTCGTGAGTGCAAAATGAAAAGACTTTAACAAAATGTACCCTTTTTAGCAATACTGAAGTTCTGTATTACAAAACAGCTTCAAGCATAAATGTAGGATGATTAGAAAATAAAGTAAAATTACTGAACTCTCATTATAAAAACAGAACATAAAATGCATACCATTTTGATTCCACTTTAAGCACCTTATGGTCGAGAGTCAATTTGAGCTCAATCTGAGATTCCTTTGTGAAATAGGCTGTAATTTACATACATTTTAATGTCATTTATCTTAGAGTTTGAATTTTGAATGAATGGCATGTCTGTGGGCGTGAAAGATTTTCGTAATTAATTTACAAGTATTCTTGTAGTTATGGTGATGTTTTTAAACACACTGCATAAGAGAGGCTTCCTGGAAAATAAAAAAAAGGTGTTTTGTTTTCTTTGAGAGAGTTTTAAAGGCAAACAAACTGTGTAGTGTTGGAAGGTTACAAAAGTTTTGTTTTTGGTCAGGGAAATAATTATAGCTTAGAATTCTTTTTAGTTTCATGTTTACAGAGGTTTTGGCTAAGATTCAAAGTGTAAGACAGTGGCTCCTGAAGGGCTGAGACAATTTAGAACACTTAGAAAATAGGTTATTGCAGTGTAAGGGGTTTAGTTTGAAAATTCCAGACCTGAAGTGATTGGTTTAAACCCTGAAGGCGCTACTTGAAGCTGTCAAAGTCTAAGCTTAGAGATAATGGGAACTGCAGATGCTGGAGAATTCCAAGATAATAAAATTTGAGGCTGGATGAACACAGCAGGCCAAGCAGCATCTCAGGAGCACAAAAGCTGATGTTTCGGGCCTAGACCCTTCATCAGAGAGGGGGATGGGGAGAGGGAACTGGAATAAATAGGGAGAGAGGGGGAGGCGGACCGAAGATGGAGAGTAAAGAAGATAGGTGGAAAGAGTATAGGTGGGGAGGTAGGGAGGGGATAGGTCAGTCCAGGGAAGACGGACAGGTCAAGGAGGTGGGATGAGGTTAGTAGGTAGCTGGGGGTGCGGCTTGGGGTGGGAGGAAGGGATGGGTGAGAGGAAGAACCGGTTAGGGAGGCAGAGACAGGTTGGACTGGTTTTGGGATGCAGTGGGTGGGGGGGAAGAGCTGGGCTGGTTGCGTGGTGCTGTGGGGGGAGGGGACAAACTGGGCTGGTTTAGGGATGCAGTAGGGGAAGGGGAGATTTTGAAACTGGTGAAGTCCACATTGATACCATATGGCTGCAGGGTTCCCAGGTGGAATATGAGTTGCTGTTCCTGCAACCTTCGGGTGGCATCATTGTGGCAGTGCAGGAGGCCCATGATGGACATGTCATCTAGAGAATGGGAGGGGGAGTGGAAATGGTTTGCGACTGGGAGGTGCAGTTGTTTGTTGCGAACTGAGCGGAGGTGTTCTGCAAAGCGGTCCCCAAGCCTCCGCTTGGTTTCCCCAATGTAGAGGAAGCCGTACCGGGTACAGTGGATGCAGTATACCACATTGGCAGATGTGCAGGTGAACCTCTGCTTAATGTGGAATGTCATCTTGGGGCATGGGATAGGGGTGAGGGAGGAGGTGTGGGGACAAGTGTAGCATTTCCTGCGGTTGCAGGGGAAGGTGCCGGGTGTGGTGGGGTTGGAGGGCAGTGTGGAGAAAACAAGGGAGTCACGGAGAGAGTGGTCTCTCCGGAAAGCAGACAGGGGAGGGGATGGAAAAATGTCTTGGGTGGTGGGGTCGGATTGTAAATGGCGGAAGTGTTGGTGGATGATGCGTTGTATCCGGAGGTTGGTAGGGTGGTGAGTGAGAACGAGGGGGATCCTCTTAGGGCGGTTGTGGCGGGGGCGGGGTGTGAGGGATGTGTTGCGGGAAATACGGGAGACGCGGTCAAGGGCGTTCTCGATCACTGTGGGGGGAAAGTTGCAGTCCTTAAAGAACTTGGACATCTGGGATGTGCGGGAGTGGAATGTCTTATCGTGGGAGCAGATGCGGCGGAGGCGGAGGAATTGGGAATAGGGGATGGAATTTTTGCAGGAGGGTGGGTGGGAGGAGGTGTATTCTAGGTAGCTGTGGGAGTCGGTGGGCTTGAAATGGACATCAGTTACAAGCTGGTTGCCTGAGATGGAGACTGAGAGGTCCAGGAAGGTGAGGGATGTGCTGGAGATGGCCCAGGTGAACTGAAGGTTGGGGTGGAAGGTGTTGGTGAAGTGGATGAACTGTTCGAGCTCCTCTGGGGAGCAAGAGGCGGCGCCGATACAGTCATCAATGTACCGGAGGAAGAGGTGGGTTTGGGCCCTGTGTAGGTGCGGAAGAGGGACTGTTCCACGTAACCTACAAAGAGACACGCATAGCTGGGGCCCATGCGGGTGCCCGTGGCCACCCCCTTAGTCTGTAGGAAGTGGGAGGAGTCAAAAGAGAAGTTGTTGAGTGTGAGGACGAGTTCAGCTAGGCGGATGAGAGTGTCGGTGGAGGGGGACTGGTCGGGCCTGCGGGACAGGAAGAAGCGGAGGGCCTTGAGGCCATCTCCATGCGGAATGCAGGTGTACAGGGACTGGACGTCCATGGTGAATATGAGGTGTTGGGGGCCAGGGAATTGGAAGTCCTGGAGGAGGTGGAGGGCGTGGGTGGTGTCATGGACGTAGTTGGGGAGTTCCTGGACCAAAGGGGAGAAAATGGAGTCCAGATAGGTGGAGATGAGTTCGGTGGGGCAGGAGCAGGCTGAGACAATGGGTCGACCAGGGCAGGCAGGTTAGTGGATTTTGGGAAGGAGATAGAAACGGGCCGTGCGGGCTTGGGGAACAATGAGGTTGGAGGCTGTGGGTGGGAGGTCCCCTGAGGTGATGAGGTCGTGAATGGTGTTGGAGATGATGGTTTGGTGCTCGGGTGTGGGGTCATGATCGAGGAGGCGGTAGGAGGTGGTGTCGGAGAGTTGGCGTCTGGCCTCGGCGATGTAGAGGTCAGTGCGCCAAACTACCACTGCGCCACCCTTGTCTGCGGGTTTGATGGTGAGGTTGGGGTTGGAGCGGAGGGAGCGGAGGGCTGCCCGTTCTGCGGGGGAGAGTTTGGAGTGGGTGAGAGGGGTGGAGAGGTTGAGGCGGTTAATGTCTCGACGGCAGTTGGAGATGAAGAGGTCGAGGGAGGGTAGGAGGCCTGGGGTATTTCCCGTATTTCCCGCAACACATCCCTCACACCCCGCCCCCGCCACAACCGCCCTAAGAGGATCCCCCTCGTTCTCACACACCACCCTACCAACCTCCGGATACAACGCATCATCTTCCAACACTTCCGCCATTTACAATCCGACCCCACCACCCAAGACATTTTTCCATCCCCTCCCCTGTCTGCTTTCCGGAGAGACCACTCTCTCCGTGACTCCCTTGTTTGCTCCACACTGCCCTCCAACCCCACCACACCCGGCACCTTCCCCTGCAACCGCAGGAAATGCTACACTTGTCCCCACACCTCCTCCCTCACCCCTATCCCAGGCCCCAAGATGACATTCCACATTAAGCAGAGGTTCACCTGCACATCTGCCAATGTGGTATACTGCATCCACTGTACCCGGTACGGCTTCCTCTACATTGGGGATACCAAGCGGAGGCTTGGGGACCGCTTTGCAGAACACCTCCGCTCAGTTCGCAACAAACAACTGCACCTCCCAGTCGCAAACCATTTCCACTCCCCCTCCCATTCTCTAGATGACATGTCCATCATGGGCCTCCTGCACTGCCACAATGATGCCACCCGAAGGTTTCAGGAACAGCAACTCATATTCCGCCTGGGAACCCTGCAGCCCAATGGTATCAATGTGGACTTCACCAGTTTCAAAATCTCCCCTTCCCCTACTGCATCCCTAAACCAGCCCAGTTTGTCCCCTGCCCCCACTGCACCACACAACCAGCCCAGCTCTTCCCCCCCACCCACTGCATCCCAAAACCAGTCCAACCTGTCTCTGCCTCCCTAACCTGTTCTTCCTCTCACCCATCCCTTCCTCCCACCCCAAGCCGCACCCCCAGCTACCTACTAACCTCATCCCACCTCCTTGACCTGTCCGTCTTCCCTGGACTGACCTATCCCCTCCCTACCTCCCCACCTATACTCTCTCCACCTATCTTCTTTACTCTCCATCTTCGGTCCGCCTCCCCCTCTCTCCCTATTTATTCCAGTTCCCTCTCCCCATCCCCCTCTCTGATGAAGGGTCTAGGCCCGAAACATCAGCTTTTGTGCTCCTGAGATGCTGCTTGGCCTGCTGTGTTCATCCAGCCTCACATTTTATTATCTTTAAAGTCTAAGCTTATTTGCATGAAAACTCAAAGAAGTTATCAGCTTCAAGGACTGGAAATTGAAGCACTAAGTTAAACCATAAAGATGTGATATGGAAGGGAATTCTCTCTGGTGTGAGTATTGTAAAGGTGTGTTGTTAGGATTAATGAGACTATATTTTACTCTGTGCTTTGACATTTTCAAAACTTGTGTTATATGTAAGTAGTTTGGTCATTCTATTTTATCTTCATTTCTATTATTTTTTGGTTTTATTGATAATAATGAAATTGCAGCATTGTGTGTTTGCGTTTCAGTGAAAGGCCACCTTGTTCAAAGCACGAAGGTAAAACGTGATCTATCAGCCAGATTTCAGTCTAGGATCTGAATTATCTAATGATAACATCAGCTAGGATCGTAACACGTTTTCTATTTTCACCACTCATCTCACAGAAACATTACCCACCCAGTTCTATGCACCACAATCTCCACACATTTGAAATCTTGTTCTTTATGTATCATGCAGTTCAGTGGGGTTCATTTGTGGTAGGTCTAGTATCTCACCAGGACCCTTGGCATATCTTCATAGCCTACAGACTCATAACACCCTCAATATTGTGACCTTCAGACTTTGCAATGCTGGTGAGGAAGTATTTCCACCAGCAATATAAGCTGGAAAATTGTGAACAGAGCTTCATCACTCTCTGTCCATCAAGCAAGTTTTATACTGATGGCCTGAAGGTGACAAATGAGGAACTAAGAGGCCAAAATTCCATGGGTGATTCTTCAACTGATCCGCTATAACACTGACAGGGAAACCACAAAACAAACCACTGTACAAGCAATAAGTTTGTAGAAGCAATAAGTTTGTAGATAGAAAACTAAAACCTTAACATATCTGCAGATTTGAAGATGGGGCTAAAAATTTTGGCGGGAGACCGCCTCTGCATATAAGGGGTAGCTATGTAGGAAGAGAGCCTC
The DNA here is from genome assembly GCF_030684315.1 of Stegostoma tigrinum. Classification (NCBI taxonomy): domain Eukaryota; kingdom Metazoa; phylum Chordata; class Chondrichthyes; order Orectolobiformes; family Stegostomatidae; genus Stegostoma; species Stegostoma tigrinum. Next base: position 7,862,363 of record NC_081362.1, on the reverse strand, counting down.
ATCCTGGGATAGACATATTGATCTTAGGAAGCTGGAAGAGAGGCTATTTCTGATTCTGGATGTCAGGCCGAACTGGGTTAGTATAAGGGAACGGGGGTTAAGAGAAATATTTACCTCTACCAAGCAAAAGCTCTTGTCTCCATCTTGTTTTCACCAAAAAAATGAACTGGTGCAAAGTTAACACTGAAGCACAGGCAGGATTTGAAGTATGTAGCCTTTAATAACATTGAAATAATCAAAAACAATCAGTGGGAGACAATGGTCTTGTGGCATTATCGTAGACTATTAATCCAGAGACCTTGGTAATGATCTGGGGACACTGGTTTAAATCCTGCACAGCAGACAGTGGAATTTGGATTCAATTCAAAATCTGGAATTAAGAGTCTAAGGATGAACATGAAACACGGCTGTTCATTGCCCGGGGCAAAAATAACATCTGGTTCACTCAAGTCCTTCAGGGAAGAAAATCCGTCATCTTTAGCTGGTCTGGTTGACATGTGACTCCAGACCCATAGCAATGTGGTTGACTCTTCACTGCCCTCTTGGCAATTAAGAATGGGCAATAAATACTGGCCTAACCAATAATGCCCACATCTTGTGAATGAATAGTGAAAAAAAAATTTAAAATGATGTCCCAGCTTTGTTAAAATTGGGAACAAGTGAGTTTTGAGAAGATTTGTAGCTCAGGTTGAGTTTCTGGATGTGAGTTTGCTCACATCCAGCTCAGCGAGCAAACTCACATCCAGACTGGGAGCAAGTGATATGGAGACAGATTTGAGCTTTATTTTATACTTTCACACCTCATCTGACACAAAAATTATTCTGGGTGTTGCAATACTCCCACTGGTATGGACCAAAATGACATCTTACCTTTTGCCTTCACATTATTTTTAGGAACTTGCTAGATTGACACACTTGTTGCTCAGTAAACTTACAGTGGAAAGTGATGCTTGTTAAGTAGCTGCTTAACAACATGATAATTGTCAATGCAATGCTAATCAGTGTTGTAACATGGATAGACCATGCTGGAGAAACTCAGCATGTACTCATATTTCCAGTGTGCACTTTCTAGTTCGAGTCTCCCCTACAAGGGGAAGCATCTTCATGGTAACCACCAATCCTATCTCCTCAGGATCTGACATGTTTCAGTAAGATCACCTCTCATTCTTCCAAACACCAGTGGATAAAGGTTCAAGATAACAAAGTGTGGAGCTGGATGAACACAGGCCGTTCATCAGAGAGGGGGATGGGGAGAGGGTTCTGAAATAAATCTCCCCCTCTCCCACTGCATCCCAAAACCAGCACAGCTCGTCCCCTCCCCCCACTGCATCACAAAACCAGCCCAGCTTGTCCCTGCCTCCCTAATCTGTTCTTCCTCTCACCTATCCCCTCCTCCCACCTCAAGCTGCACCTCCATTTCCCACCTACTAACCTCATCCCACCTCCATGACCTGTCCGTCCTGCCCGGACTGACGTATCCCCTCCCCATCTCCCCACCTATACTCTCCTCTCCACCTATCTTCTCCTCTATCCATCTTCGGTCTGCCTCCCCCTCTCTCCCTATTTATTTCAGAACCCTCTCCCCATCCCCCTCTCTGATGAAGGGTCGAGGCCTGAAACGTCAGCTTTTGTGCTCCTGAGATGCTGCTTGGCCTGCTGTGTTCATCCGGCCTCACAATTTGTTATATTGAATTCTCCAGCATCTGCAGCTCCTATTATCTCTAGATAAAGGTTCAACCTGTTCAAGCCATTCATCTGTATTCATTTGTCCAAACTCAACTGCACCTTTGTGTTTACATGTCTGGAGTCAGACTTGAACCCCAAGTGTTCCAATGGAGATGGAAGAGCCACTACGGCACAAGCAGTAAGAGAAACAAAATGATCCTAACTAGGAATGAATGGGGTACAAATTTAGTTTACATAAAATCCTCTATCTTGCTGGGGAGACCAAAAATAAATTTGTGGATTCCATAAGCTTCCGTTAGGAAGCCTCCTATCTGAAGTTGTTACTTCAGAAGTAGCAACACGCCATTCAGTATAATCAGGAGGGATGAATATATGGCTAATTCCAGACCTTCAGTAAGTATAAGTATGCTTGTGCAGTGCTTTCGTATAAGTAATATAGCTGACAACATGGCTGTACAGTAGAGATAATAACTAAAATGTTATCAATGAGTATTTCAGAAGGGAGCATTTCAAAGCCGCACCTGAGAACCAGTTTGCAGTGCAGAATGATGCCAACAGCATGGGTTCAATTGCTGCACCAGCTGAGACTATGATGAAGGCCCATCTTCTCAACCTCTCCTTTAGTGCTGGAAGGTGGGATTGCTGTAGATTGAGTATAACTTTGATGGTTGGGACTTGATGAACAGAAAGGCCTCTTCTGAAATATATGATTCAATTATTCCCTTTGCATTGACGCCTGAGGTGACCCTTAGCTTAAACTGACCTCCAGTCCTCTCGCCCTTCCTCTCTTTTCCTCTCTCTCTATTGAGTGAGTGGGACTACGGTGAATTGATTTTTTTCAGCCATGTACAATACACATACACTGAAGATCCACCTCAGGAGGTTTGCTGCCAGACAAATATTATGTTTCAAGATAACCTGCAGGTTTGGTCCAATCAGGTGTAATATACACACACAAAGATATACACATGCAGATATTCATTCCCCAGGCTGATCATTATCCACTCCCTTGTCTGTCCAACCATGCATCCCTCTCTTTGGGCTCCACCCCCACCTATCATTTACTTTTTACCGCCTTTCCACCCTATCTTCTGCATCAAAAACAAAACTTTCCTAGCTACCATCAATTCTGAGGAAGGGTCACTGAACCTGAAACGTTATCTCTGATTTCTCTCCACAGATGCTTTCAGATCTGCTGAGCTTTTCCTGTAATTTCCTTTTTTTTATGATTTCTGACATCCACAGTTTGTTTGTTTTTATAGATATACATAGGTAAATGTGTGTGATACAGATATAGCACCTAATTATGTAAACTGCAAGATATATGCACACAGATATGTATATGTAAACATATATGTGTGATATATAGCACCCGATTATATATTCTGTGGGGTATACATACAGATAGGTATATATAAACATGTGTGTCTGTTATATATAACTTGCACCTAATTATACATAACTGTAACATATACACATAGATATATATGATATATAAACATATATATGCTTTATATATATAAAAATACCTAATTATGTATACGGCAACATATACACACAGATATATAAATGTACATTCAAACATATATATGTGTGTGAAATATACATATTGGACCTAATTGGGCCAGAACCTGCGGCTTATATTTTAATAAATATTGTGCTTTAACAGCAGTAAAGCGTATGAGTCGCCACACTTTACCTTTGCCGTTCTTGTCCACAATGGACATGTTTGCGTTGGCGTCAGCCAGTACCTCCAGGACGGTTTCGTGGCCGGCTTCAGCAGCGATCATCGCGGCGGTGCGGCCGTCCTTATCCACCACGTTCGGCTCAGCACCCAGCGACAGCAGCAGCTTACAAATCTCCACATCGTTGGCCAGCGCGGCCAAGTGCAGGGCGTATTCCCCTTGGCCGGGCTCGCTCAGATTCACCAAGTGCGGCACCCCCAGCGTCAACAGCTTCTCGATCTCGGCTTTGTCCCGCTGCCGGACGTACTGGATAAGTTTGTAAACCTGCAGGATCTGCAGGCGTCCTTCTGCAATGTTTGTCATCTCGCCATTGCAACGTTAAACTTCCCTCCTGGCCACAAACTGCAACTCAGATGAAACATTGAGCGGTTACAATGAAACTATATCCCTCTCCACCAACCCGTCAAAAAACACTTGTTTCGTTTGCGTGTTAACTTGCCACATTGACGCTAAATACTTTGTTACATTGAGTTTAAATAACGTGCCAAATTGTCTCTAAATAACTCTAAATAAATGCTTTCACCTCCGCTCAGGGAGAATTTACCCTAATTTCGATTGTTTCAACTGTCGTTAGAATGCAACTTACCCGGTCGGCAGGGAAACTCTCCACTGAGAGAGACGTTGGTGGAAACTGTGGATTGAATCACTTACTGATGCCCCGCAGTTGTCAGGTTGTGGGGGTGCAGGTCCGGAATCCTAAAAGGGGCGCAATCATTGGGAATATGCCCCCGGACCTGCCGCACCGAGCAATAGACGGCAGTGAAGAGCCACAATAGAATGAAAGGGCTTTGGAAGCAAAGCAACATCTGCTCCCATAGCAACAGAACGCGGTCGCATTGCAAAGAATGCCGACTCACTAGGAAATGGAAAAGGGGCTTCTCCCGGGAACAGGGGAGGAGTATTCAGAGGATTCAGCAACTCTAGCCAGGATAGTAGCTGCTGCTAGAGATTTATTTGCCTTAGCAGTCAGTAACTCAGAGACTGAAGTACCATTGCTTGAAGGCTCTTCGTGCCCCTACCTCTGAGGCTGAAGACCCTGGTTATGTCCCACCTGTTCTGGCGTTGTAGTGGTAGTGTCCTTACCTCTGAGCCTGAAGGCCCGGGTTAATGTCCCAACTGTTCTGGGGCTCTTGTGGTAGTGTCAGGAGTCATAGAGTCATACAGCTCAGACACAGACCCTTTGGTCAGACCAGTCCACACCGACCGTAATCTCAACCTAAACTAGCCATACCTGCCTGCACTTGGCCCATATCCTCTCAAAAATTTCATATACATGTACTTATACACTCAGTCAACATCCACCACTTCCTCAAGAATTTCATTCCACAGACCAACCACTGTGTAAAAAAAAATGCCCCTTACGTCTTTTTAAAATCATATTCTTCTCACCTTAAAAATGTGACCCCCTAGTCTTGAAATCCCCCATCCTGGGGGAAAAGAAACTTGCCTTTTATCTGGGTTCAAGTCCTACATACTCCAGGGCTGTGCAATGACAACAGGCATAGGTGGATGGGTTAGTAAGTTTGCAGATGACATTAAAGTCGGCGGAGTGGTAGACAGTGTGGAAGAATGTTGCAGGTTGCAGGGAGACTTGGATAAACGGCAGAATTGGGCTGAAAGGTGGCAAATGGAGTTTAATGCGGATAAATGAGAGGTGATTGACTTTGAGAAGAATAATAGGAAGGCAGAATACTGGTCAATGGGAAGATTCTTGGTAGTACGGACGTACAGAGGGATCTTGGTGTCCATGTACATAGATCCCTGAAAGTTGCCACCCAGGTTAATAGTGCTGTTAAGAAGGCTTACGGTGTGTTAGGTTTTATTGATAGAGGGATTGAGTTCTGGAGCCGTGATGTCATGCTGCAACTGTACAAAACGCTAGTGCAGCCTCACTTGGAATATTGTGTACAGTTCTGGTCGCCCCATTACAGGAAGGATGTGGAAGCATTGGAAAAGGTGGGATAGTGTAGGGGGATGGGCTTAGATTAGCTCACAGGTCAGTGCAACATCGAGGGCCGAAGGCCCTGTTCTGCGCTGTTTGTTCTATGTTCTATGTTCTATGACAGATCATTCCATAAAGTACAAAGTCAGCAAGAATGTGGAGTCAGTGAGACAGGAAGTGGAAGTTCATTTGGAGGTGGGAATGAGAACTCCCTGGCCCTTTCTTGGCCTCTGTGTGCTCTTGTGACAGGCAGTGAATGATCAAGCCAATTGCATGCAGCTTGGTGCAGTTGCATGCTAACTATAGCTCAGTCAGCAAGCAGCACACTCACCTGTGGCTCACAGATCTTTCAAAAAAATTTGTTCAGGGATAATGGTTTCTCTGATTGAACCAGCATTTATTGCCTGTCCTGAAATGCCTTTGAGAAAGTGATGATGAGCAGCCCTCTCAACCCACTGCTGTTAATTTGAGTGTAGCTATAGTTGATGGTTGACAGACAGACATTAGGGAGTCAGGAGGTGCATTATTCACTGCATGATTCCAAGCCTTTGACCTACTTGTACAACCACTGTATTTATATGTTGTAAAAAGCATGCACTTTTATATCCTTTGTTTTCGAAACATGGACTAAGAAGGGAAAATAATGCTTTAAACCCAGGAGACAGTGCAAAAAGATGGGTGCAGTTTTTTTTAATCATGTTATTGGAGTACAGTGTAAGTTGAATGCAATGTTGCATTTTCCTGGAACAGTGACAGCAAAAGTAGACACCGTGGAGCCGATGAACTGAGGGACAACTGCTTCACACCAACATTTTGATTGGATCCTGACCAGGTGACCATGGTTTGCGTGGAACGAATGCAGCAGAGAACCACTTAGCCTGCAAAGTGCAAGCAAAAACACGGCTCTCATTGTGTCTCTTTTTCCAGTGTGGAGATGCCGGAAAGTGTGTGGTTACAGCTAGCTGCCTTCCACTCACCTTTCCATGCAAATACCACGTTGAGAAAGGGAAAATCACCTTTACTGACAATTGGGGTGAATTCTCAATCTGTGAGTTAAATACTCAGCGTTAGCGTTTAAACAACCTTATGTCAACATCAAAGAATTGAAAGGAAAAGAAAAAAAAACAACATATTGAATCCTGTATTCCAGACTGGTGCAATCAAATTGTGTTTCCTTGATTCTTCTTTCTTCTTGTGCCATTAGTATCCTTGTTTTGTCTGTCTTTGAGTCTTTTTGTGAAGGAGGGAATTTAAAGTGGGTAAGAGTTTAAGTTATAAAGTTACATGCTAGCAACATATGCTTTCTTGTTGCCATTTGGTTAGAGATAACCTGTTCACACTAAACAGTCATATTCTTTTTAAGTACAAAAACCGAGTGCATGTTTTCTTTTAATGTGAAATCGTCAGTCAGGTAAATTGGGCATAATGTGGCCACTTCACCTGATGAAGGAGCAGCACTTCGAAAGCTTGTGATTTCAAGCAAACCTGTTGGACTATAACCTGGTGTCATGTGACTTCTGACTAGGTAAATTGGGACGTCGGATAGTTTGACTGAGTGTTTCCATCATTTTGATATCTCTGGGAATATTGAGTCTTCATTTCCAGTGCACTAACTAAGGTTGGATGTGGTAGGACTGCAGCAGTTATGTCTGATCAGTTGGTTATGGAATTCCTTAAACCTGTCAATCATTTGCTGCTTATGCTGTTTGGCATGTAAGTATTTCTGGGTCCACTGTCATTTATATAAACGATTTGGATGAAAATTTAGGAGGCATACTTAATAAGCTTGTGGATAACACCAAAACTGGTGGTATAGTTGACAGTTAAGAAAGTTATCTAAGATTACAACGGGACTTTGATTATTTGGGATGATTAGTTGAGGAGTGGCAGATGGAGTTTAATTTGTATAAATGTGAAGTATTGAATTTTGGTAAAGAAAATCAAGGCAGGGCTTATATAGTTAATGATAGGCTCCGGGGTAGTGCTGTTGAACAGAGAGACCTTGGAATTCAGGTACATAGTTCTTTGAAGGTTGTGTCACAGGAGATAGGGTAGTTAAGAAGTGATTAGCACAATTGCCTTCATTGCTCACACCATTAAGTACAAGATTGGAACGTCATGTTGAGGTTGTACAGGATGTTGGCGAGGCCACTTTTGGGATACTGTGTAGAGTTCTGGGTACTCTGGCATTGGAAGGATATTATTAAATTGGAGAGGGTTCAGAATAGATTTACCAGGATGTTGCTGGAACTGAAAGGTTTTTATTATCGGGAGAGGCTGGGCAGGCTGGGACATTTTTTCACTGGAGTGTAAGAGGCTGAAGGGTGACCTCATAGATGTTTATAAAATCATGAGGGACACAGATAAAGTGAAAACAAAGGTCTTTTCCCCAGGGCTAGGAGAGTTCAAAATTAGGAGACATATTTTTAAAGTGAGAGGAGAATGATTTAAAAAGGATCTGAGGACCATTTCTTAAAAATATACACAGAGAATGATCCTTGAACTGCTGAGGAATTGGTTGGTGCAGGAGCAGGGCAGTGTGCCAGGAGCAGCACCAGTAGTAACATTTAAAAGACATTTCGACAGGTACATAAATAAGAAAGGTTTAGAGGGATATGGGCCAAATGTGGGCAAGTGGGATTAGATTAGTTTGGGAAACTTGGTTGGCATGGACACATTTGACTGAAGAGTCTGTTTATGTGCTATATGACTCTATGACTCCTAAGGTATAGCATCATCACTTTGTCCCTTAATTTTTAGGTATGCCTGGTGCTGCTCCTGGCATGCTCTCCTGCACTCTTCATTGAACCAGAGGTGATGCTCAGACTTGATGGTGGCTTGGGGGATTTGCCTCATCATGAGGTTGCAGATTGTACATGAGCAAAGTTATCCTGCCGTTGAAAGTAGACAGTGCATCATGGATGCCCAGCCTTGAGTTGCCAGATCTATTTGAAATCTATCCTCTTTAGGACTGCGATCATGCTACACAACACAATAGGGAATATCTTCAGTGTGAAGATGACACTTTTGTCTCCACAAGAACTGTGCAGTTGTCACTCCTTCTGATGAATTGGATAGGTTCATCTGTGACAGGCCGATCTGTTTTAAGGAGCTCAAGAATTACCTTTCCCTCTTGTAGGTCTTTTACCAACTATCACGTTCCTGGTCTAGTAGCTATGACCTTTAGGATTTAGTCAGCTCAGTTAGTAGTGACACTACTAATTGACTCTTGATAGCATTGAAGTCAGGATATATTCTGTGCCCTTGCCATTCTCAGTATCCTTAAAGGATATCAGTGAATGAAAATTGAGTTCCACCATCCGCTGTAGGATTTGAACTTAGGTCCCCAATGTTTTCCCTGGGCCATGGCATTAGTGATCCTTTGATAATACCACTATGCCTTCACGTTCTTGGGCTCAAGTCACAAATAAGGTCTAGAGCACAATAATGTAGGCTGACATTCCAGTATCATACTGTGAGAGTGCTGCATTGTTGAGCATGCCTTCTTTTGAGTGACATGAATAATGGTGATCCCGAAGTGGAACATGGAGTTTCTTCGGGGTCATGTAAAAGATCTATCTGCTTATTATCATGTTGCTGCGGAAGCTTGCTGCATGTAACTTGATTCTGTACATTACAAGAATGATTACGTTTCAAGTGTTAGTCATTAGATCCTGCTTTGTGATGCTCAGAAGCCTTGGGAAGAGCTACATAAATACAAGTCTTCAACTTTTATCAGTAACATCTAGAGTCAGGCAATGTTGTGAAAGGCATTCGGGCCTGCGTTGCGTCAGAACCTCAGAATATGAGAGGGTGCAGCCACACTGTGGAGGTGGAGATGAGCAATGCTCAGGTTTAACAACAGAAAATTGTGTATTGTGGCTGAAACGTACATTCTGAACAATGATGATGCAGCAGTTGCCATAAGGTCATGTGGTGTGAGATTGCTATTTTAAACCCTTGGGATATATGTGGCAGACAGTTAATCATGTATGAACTTGTGACTAGTGGGATGAGCAAGATGAAGGATCGGTTTCTAAGTCTTCTTGTTCAATTCCTAAAAGCTGTTGGCTATTGGTTACAGTTTTGTTCTGATAGTTACATATGCTTCCATAATATAAAAGCCTAATTTGTGAGTCACATTGTAACATCCCTTAAAGAGGAACAAAATTAAGACTTTTGACCATTTTAAATAAAACTTCAGTTCCATACAACTCCCTTTAATTGCATTCCAGATAATCATGTGACTAAACAGGATCTCATAAAATATAAAACAAAATTTTTCTTTATCTTGACAGGAAAGGTAATTTGCAGTGCAAACTTATTGTTAATTTGCTTCTGTTAATTTTATGTCATATTGTTTGAATGATAAGACATTTTTAGCAGTAAATTCTTACTTAGCATAATTTGTATTGTTTAAATTAAAATACTCTGTTTTTGTTTAATGCACAAAGTAACAGAATAATGGGGAGTTGATTGAATTATAAATATCTGTGAAACATAAAGGTCAGACAATATTTAGGAGATAGTGGCAATTGCATCAAACGATTTATATTTAACATGAATAAGAACAGGGACCAATCCACGGCAAGAATACTTAACTGGGGAGGACAAATCTCATTGGGGGAGAAGGCATCTGGCTCAGAAAAGATGGAATCTAAGATTGGCAGACAAAATTATGACAGAGCAATTATACCTTTTAAGGAAGAGATGAATTAGCATGAGGAGGAAAGGTAGGCCAAAAAGTCCAGAGTTCCTTGGATGCTGAAAAAGCTACAGAGTGAAATAAAGCAGAAGAAATGTGTATGATTTATGATGAATAGTTAATATAATTGAAGATTCAGAGAGGAAGTGTAAAATCAAATTAGAGAACTAACGAGAGAGTGAGAGAAGAGACTGGTAGTGAACATAAATGGGAGTCCACAGTCTTCAATAGGCATATAAATAGCAAAAGTGTGGAAAATAAGGATTGAAGGTGATTATCATAGAATCCCTACAGTGTGGAAGCAGGCCATTCAGCTCATCATGTCCACACTGACCCTCACCCAGACTGTTTCACCCAGACCGATACCTATAACATTGCATTTCCTACGGCTGTTCCACCTGACCTGCACATCCCTGGACACTATGGGCAATTTAACACAGTCAATCCACCTAATCTCATATCCCTGGGCATTATGGGCAATTTATCATGGCCATTCTCCTAACCAGTATGCCTTTGGACTGTTGGGGGATACTGGAACACCCAGAGGAAACCTACAGGGAGATTTTGCAAACTCTACATAGACTGTCGCTCAAAGGTGGAATCAAACCCAGGTCCCTGGCACTGTGAGGCAGCAGTGCTAACCACTAAGCCACCATGCCACCCCTATAATGGAACTAAACATTGTTATAAAGTTGTTGCTTCATAGTTACATTGCTTGAAGAGTGAGTATTTAATGAATTTATTTCAAATTTTGTGGAAATATATGGGATAGTTTATGTAAAAGACGTTATTGTGGGCATTGGAGGTTTCTTTTTATCAAAGCTTCTTTGAGATCATGTTGACTAATGATACCTAGTTCCAAATTTATACATTACTATTTCAATGCCCTTGTGGTGAACTGAGGAGAATGTTCCACTGGGGGCAGTGTCACATGTGGCAGAGCTCAGGGGAAATCAGGTGTTAGCTGTAATCTGGTGTATGGGGGTAAATGTAGATGGTGATGAGGTTAAATGAACCGTGGAAATGGCAGAATGGGGATTCTGGGTTGGCTCTGGGTGAGAGCCAGCTGGCCATGGAAGTCAAAAAGGGGAAGACAGTGGTGAGTCAGGGGCAGGTGATCAGTTTAATAGTTACCCAGGAGTTAGAGCAGGTGTTATTTTCTATAACTTTTTCAGGGCAAACTTTAAGTTAAGTCTGTCAGAACCCTCTGAACTCAAACTCAGAGGGTTGAGGCTTTGTTTGAAGGGATCCAGGTGCTGGACACATGTCCAATAAAAGTTTCAATTCCAGGACAATTCTCCTAGAGCCAGATGCATTGTAATTGCAGCACTGTTCCGACGTGCCGCTCTCCTCAATGCTAACACAGTAACTGCTTTCTTATTGGAAGTTCTAGGTCATTGCGCTCATTTTGGGGAATGACACTTCATGAATGACGTGAAAGCAGAAAAAGGTTTCAGAGAGTACCTCCAGGAATGAGGAGCTTCAGTTGTGTGGATAGATTGGATACACTGGGGCTTTACTTCACGGAGAAAAGAAGTTTAAGAGGTAGATAGAGATACTTCAAAATTGTGGTACATCTGAACAGATTAGATAGGGACAAGCTATTCCCATTGGTGGAAGGATTAAAAATGAGATGATACACACTTAAGGTGATTGGCAAAAGTATTATTGGTTACATGCGGAAGAAAGTCTTCTCACAGCAAATGGTTAGGACCTGGAGGCAGAGTCTATCTTTTGAAAGAGAATTAGGTGGTTGACTGAAAAGAAAAAGATTTGCAGGGGAGAAGAATGGAACTGAGCGAGTGGTTCCTGCAGAAAGCCAGGCTGAATGACCACCTTCTGAGCTTGTTACAATTTTAATCTCTAGTAAGACTCAAAGGACATTATTTCTTCAAAAAATCAAAATAATTCAAGTCTTGTGCTGTATTCATAAAAGAAACTAAATGCACAGATGATTAGCAAACACAAGCCAATACTGATAATAGTCCGAGGAGTGGAGGAGAGATCAAGATCAGGGCAGTATTTCATTTTGTTCAGTTTTGGACCATCTGCATTTTTTCGCATAACATCCTACAACATGAGGAGAAAGTAAATTGTCAGTTTAGCACAAGGATTACAAGGAGGCCTGGTGTAAGAAGTGATAAATGTCACAGTGGTGTATTTGTAGTTGTTCTTCTAGAGACTCATTTAGACAGGCCACAGGAGATTTAACTCTGAATGAACATCTGTTTTTTTTTTACTTGAGTGAGTTCAGTGCTGTTAATGTCAACGTAGCATAATTATGTTCCATTTGGCACATGTCAATGAATCAAACTTAGTATTGATTCTGGTAAAAAGTTATACAATTCAATGCCATAACCTAATTGGTAGTGTTGTTATAGATCACAGAGTCTGAATTTGTGTTATAGTCTGCAGCTATGGTCAGTGATGGTAGAGGCTCCAACATTCTTTTTAGGACATGGCTGACCAAGAATCTCTCCCACTCTTACCACCCACTATTGGCACATGTGGGAAGATATTCAACCTTTTTGGCAACGTTATGAATGAACATTGTTTGACCATCAAGTTCCACTGTGGGACTTGAACTCACATCTTCTAGCTTCAGAAGCAGGTGATGCATTTTGGTAAGAAGGACATGAACAGACAATATAAAATGGGGAATAACATTACTTGATGGGGTGCAGAAGCAGGGGGACCTGGGTGTACATCTGCAGGGGTCACTGAAGATGGCAGGACAGATAGAGAAAGAAGTTAGTGAATCATAAAGTGTCCTCGGCTTTATTACGTGGGGCATGGAATCAATGGGCAAGGAAGCTACGCTGAACATATACAAGATATTTGCCGGACTGCAGCTGGAATATTGTGTACAGCACTTGAACAATATAATGCATAGGAAAGAGTATAGAATAGGTTTACAAAGTGGATTCAGGAATGAGAATGAGAGGGCACAGATTTAAAGTGATTTGCGAAAGGAACAAATGTGATGTGAGAAAAACATTTTCACACAATGTGTGATTCAGATACAGCATGTGCTCCCTAAGAGTATAAGGGAGAAAGAGTCAACTGAGACATTCGATAGGGCTTAAGATGACTATTTGAATAGAAACAACAGCAAAGGCAAAATATAGACATGATGGGCTGAATGGTCAGCTTCTGAATCATAATGATACTGTGATTCTATTACTCTGCTCAGTGCATCACAAGACCTACTGAAACCTAATTGCTTAAATGTTACTTACAACTCAGAAGAAAGGTCAATTTGGCCCAATCTCTCTGTCCCAATGCTTCATTTCCACACTGTTTGGCATTCTCCAATAATCTGAAATTTGAGGGTGGAACATATTCCAGCCAAGGTGTTGGAATCAAAATGACCACTTCTTTCTCCAAGCTGGCATTGGCTTTCCCTCCTTTAGATGGAGATTTGAGAGATATGTGAACAAAATCCATAATTTTTATTTCCCCACAAATCTGCATTCTTTTGCTTATTTTCTGTACCTTCAACCTGATGAATAACATCAAATATAACAAATTAATTTTTAAATTATACATCATTCTTCACTTTACATTTGTCAATCCACGTAAAGTATGTTCCCTGAAAAATGTACTGTTCAGAAATTATAGTTAGGGTTATATACTATAATTATGACATATATACTCATCTCTCAATTTATAATTCTGTAATGGTGTCTTGTAAAATTCATGATAAGTAATATTTTTATGAAATATAAATGGAATAATAATGTTATTAAAATATTAATCATGTTTTATTTGATTTTCATTATTTAAAATAGAATTACAACAATATATTTTAAATGTTACATTGTTATTTTTACAGAAAGAAGCAAAGATATCATGGAAGATTGCATCTTGTGATTTATACAAGTATGACAGAGTTCATCTCAGGACAGTAAACGACTTCTAACAAATGAATAAAGAGAACATATTCATTGGGTAAATAACCACGGTCATTTCCCTAGGGTGGAGGAGTCCAAAACTAGAGGGCATAGGGCTAAGTTGAGACAGGAAAAATTTAAAAGAGACCTAAAGGGCACCTTTAGCAAGCAGAGGGTAGTGCATGTATAGTATGAGCTGCCAGAGGAAGTGGTGGAGGCTGGTACAATTATAACATTTAAAAGGCATCTGGATGGGTATATGGATAGGAAGGGTTTAGAGGGATATGGGCCAAATGCTGGCAAATGGGACCAGACTTATTTAGGACATCTACTGGGCATGGACAAGTTGGACTGAAGAGGCTGTTTCTGTACTATATATCTCTATGAGTCTATTACTCAGTCTCAAAATTTTGTAAAATTTAAAAATTGGCAAAAGCTTAGTTCTATGATTGATAGTGCATGACACTTTACCAATGTCATTTAAAAATTGGCTTTTTTAAAAAAAATCTATTTTTGTAGTGTGTGTGTGTCGCTAGCTGGGCAGCATTTATTGTCTGTCACCAGAACCTTTGTAACTGGGATGAATCTTCAGAGCTGGAATTATGGTGAGAATTCCTATTGATCTGTCAGAGTACCAGCATTCACAACCCAGAAAGGAGTACTGTGTACAGTTCTGACTGTCCTGCTATAGGAAGGATATTATTAAATTGGAGAGGTGTGGAAAAGATTTACAAAGACGTTACCAGGACTGGAGGGTTTGAGTAATAAGGAGAGGCTGAATAGGCAAGGACTGTTTTCACTGGAGTGTAGGATGAAGACCCTATAGAGGTTAATAAAATCATGAGGGGCATAGATAAAATGAATAGCTAAGGTCCTTCCCTAGGGCAAGGGAGTCCAAAACCTGGAGCATACAGATTCAAGTTGAGAGAGGAAAGATTTAAAAGCAACCTAAAAAGCAACTTTTTTCACACAGATGGTGGCTTGTATCTGGAAAGAGCTGCCAGAAGAAGTGGTGGACACAGGCACAGTTACAACATATAAAAAGTATTTATGCAAATACATGAATTGGAAAGGCTTCGAGGAATGTCGGCCAAATGCAGGAAAGTGGGACTAGTTCAGTTTAGGAAACTGTTGGGTATGGATGAATTGGATTGAAAGGCCTGTTTCCATGCTGCATAACTCTGTGACTAATCATCTTTGAGAAGATGGTGGTGAGCTATCTATTTGAATCTTGACAGTCGACTTGGCATATGTACCATGCCGCCAACCCCTCAAAACCCCACACCCCGCAGCCCCAACAATGCTATTAGGAAGGGAGTTCTAGAATGTCGACCCAGTGTCGCTGAATGAACACAGTGAGTACTAAGAGGGAAGTTTGCAGGTGGTGATTATCCGATGAATCTGCCGCTCATGTCCTTCCAGATTAGTTGTAGTTTTGGAAGGTTCCGAGTGAGGAGATTTGGTGAATTCCTGCAGTGTTATCTTATTGATTGTACACTGTTGTTACTGAGCATCAGTGAGATGGAGAGTGAATGCTTATGGATGTGACCAAGTGTGCTACTTTGACCTGGGTGATGTTTAGGTTCTCGAGTGTTGTTGGAGCTTCACTCATCCAGGTAAATGAAGAGTATTCCATCACACTCCTGAGATAACAAAGTGTGGAGCTGGATGAACACAGCAGGCCAAGCAGCATCTCAGGAGCACAAAAGCTGACGTTTCGGGCCTAGACTCTTCATCAGAGAGGGGGATGGGGAGAGGGTTCTGAAATAAATAGGGAGAGAGGGGGAGGCGGACCGAAGATAGAGAGAAAAGAAGACAGGTGGAGAGGAGAGTATAGGTGGGGAGGTAGGGAGGGGACAGGTCAGTCCAGGGAAGACGGACAGGTCAAGGAGGTGGGATGAGGTTAGTAGGTAGGAAATGGAGGTGCAGCTTGAGGTGGGAGGAAGGGATAGGTGAGAGGAAGAACAGGTTAGGGAGGCGGGGACAAGCTGGGCTGGTTTTGGGATGCAGTGGGGGAAGGGGAGATTTTGAAGCTTGTAAAGTCCACAAAGGCTGCAGGGACATCGAGCAGTTTTTCCGTCGCCTTCGCCTCCACGGTTACTTCTTTAACTGGGAGCCCAACGCTCCCTCCACTGACCCCATCACCTGCCTCCAACACGAGTCCTCCTCCTGGACACCACCCCCAGTGCTCCTACCCTTCCTCGACTTCTTCATCTCTAACTATCGTCGAGACATTAACCGCCTCAACCTCTCCACCCCTCTCACCCACTCCAACCTCTCCCCCGCAGAATGGGCAGCCCTCCGCTCCAACCCCAACCTCACCATGAAACCTGCAGACAAGGGAGGCACAGTGACAGTATGGCGCACTGACCTCTACATCGCCGAGGCCAAACGCCAACTCTCCGACACCTCCTCCTACCGTCCCCTTGATCATGACCGCCCCCCCCAACCCACCCACCGAGCATCAAACCATCATCTCCAATACCATCCATGACCTCATCACCTCAGCGGACCTCCCACCAACAGCCTCCAACGTCATTGTTCCCCAACCCCGCACCACCCACTTCTATCTCCTTCCCAAAATCCACAAACCTGCCTGCTCTGGTTGACCTATTGTCTCAGCCTGCTCCTGCCCCATAGAACTCATCTCCACCTATCTGGACTCCATTTTCTTCTCCTTGGTTCAGCAACTCCCCACCTACGTCAGTGACACCACCCACGCCCTCCACCTCCTCCAGAACTTCCAATTCCCGGGCCCCCAACACTTCATTTTTACCATGGACGTCCAGTCCCTATATACCTGTATTCCTCATGCAGATGGCCTCAAGGCCCTCCACTTCTTCCTGTCCCGCAGGCCCGACCAGTCCCCCTCCACCGACTCCCTCATCCACCGAGCCCAACTCGTCCTCACCCTCAACAACTTCTCTTTCGACTCCTCCCACTTCCTACAGACTAAGGGGGTGGCCACGGGCACCCGCATGGGCCCCAGCTATGCGTGTCTCTTTGTAGGTTACGTGGAACAGTCCCTCTTCCGCACCTACACAGGCCCCAAACCCCACCTCTTCCTCCGTTACATTGATGACTATCGGCGCCGCCTCTTGCTCCCCAAAGGAGCTCGAACAGTTCATCAACTTCACCAACACCTTCCACTCCAACCTCAAGTTCACCTGAACCATCTGCAACGCATCCCTCACCTTCCTGGACCCCTCTGTCTCCATCTCAGGGAACCAGCTTGTAACTGATGTCCATTTCAAGCCCACCGACTCCCACAGCTACCTAGAATACACCTCCTCCCACCCACCCTCCTGCAAAAATTCCATCTGCTATTCCTAATTCCTTCGCCTCCACGGCATCTGCTCCCAGGATGAGGCATTCCACTCCCGCACATCCCAGCTGTCCACGTTCTTCAAGGACCGCAACTTTCCCCCCATAGTGGTCGAGAACGCCCTTGACCGCGTCTCCCGCATTTCCCGCAACACATGCCTCACACCCTGCCCCCGCAACAACCGCCCCCAGAGGATTCCCCTCGTCCTCACATACCACCCCACCAACCTCCGGATACAACGCATCATCGTCCGACACTTCTGCCAACTACAATCCGACCCCACCACCCAAGCTATTTTTCCATCCCCACCCTTGTCTGCCTTCCAGAGAGACCAGTCTCTCCGTGACTCCCTTGTGCGCTCCACACTCCCCTCCAAACCCACCACACCCGACACCTTCCCCTACAACCGCAGGAAATGCTACACTTGCCCCACGCCTCCTCCCTCACCCCTATCCCAGGCCCCAAGATGACTTCCCATATTAAGCAGATGTTCACCTGCACATCTGCCAATGTGGTATACTGTATCCACTGTACCCAGTGTGGCTTCCTCTACATTGGGGAAACCAAGCGGAGGCTTGGGGACCGCTTCGCAGAACACCTCCGCTCAGTTCACAATAAACAACTGCACCTCCCACTCCCACCATTTCCACTCCCCCTCCCATTCCTTAGACGACATGTCCACCCTGGGCCTCCTGCAGTGCCACAATGATGCCACCCGAAGGTTGCAGGAACAGCAACTCATTCTGCTTGGGAACCCTGCAGCCCAATGGTATCAATGTGGACTTCACAAGCTTCAAAATTTCCCCTTCCCCCACTGCATCCCAAAACCAGCTCAGCTCGTTCCTGCCTCCCACTGCTTCCCAAAACCAGCCCAGCCTGTGTCCGCTTCCCTAACCTGTTCTTCCTCTCACCCATCCCTTCCTCCCACCTCAAGCCGCACCTCCATCTCCTACCTACTAACCTCATCCCGCCTCCTTGACCTGTCCATCTTCCCTGGACTGACCTATCCCCTCCCTACCTCCCCACCTATACTCTCCTCTCCACCTATCTTCTTTTCTCTCCATCTTTGGTCCGCCTCCCCCTCTCTCCCTATTTATTCCAGAACCCTCACCCCATCCCCCTCTCTGATGAAGGGTCTAGGCCCAAAACGTCAGCTTTTGTGCTCCTGAGATGCTGCTTGGCCTGCTGTGTTCATCCAGCCTCACATTTTATTGTCTTGGATTCTCCAGCATCTGCAGTTCCCATTATCTCCCATCACCCTCCTGACTTGTGTTTGTAAAATGGTGGTCAGATGATTGACACAAAACTGAAATCTTGATTCATTGCCACGTAACTCCCCGTTATAGAATCAAAAAGCCTTTGATTCCGGTTTTAAGGGAGACCGTCATAGCTCCCCATGTTATTGTGAAAACAGAGTCCTCAACCATCAAGGAAAAAAATAGTAATCTCAAACTAAATTGGATGGTCTTTTATCAAATGATGTATTGATGTTTTGAAAATAAATATCCCCAGATAATAATTGTAACCAGTTTGCCAACTTGAGATTTCGTGTGCGTCAGCTAAAGTGCTGAAACGACTGAAGCAATTGTCTAACAATGAGGCTCGCTACCCAAAATCTTACTATCTGAATCAATCCAATATCTTCTCTGTGACAATGACAATCACTCCCTTCTCATTAATATTGACCATCTCTATCCTTAGCTCAGCCCATCCTCTGCTAAAACTCACAGCTGTGCTGTTGTCACTTCCAGCCTCAGCTTTCAATGCTCGCTAAATTGCTTATCTTCATCACCCTCCTTCAACTCACCCAAATTTTCACAATCCATCTTCATACCTGCACCAACTGTCTCATTACCATTTCCCTTGCTACTCATTTTAATTCCCAATTTCCTGAAAAAACACTTTAAAATTCTCATCCTTATGTTACAGTATCTTCTCTTACCTGGTACTTAACCTCCTCTCATTCTACAAAGACTCCAATAATCCTCACTTCTCTGATTCCTACAGTTCCTTCTCTCACTCCATGACATCTGAAGCTTCTTTGCTTCCTTCATCTCTTTTCACACTCACCTCGGCTGGGAGTTGGGACTTTTTCTGGGTGCACAAATGGAAAGGAAATGGTCACCCTGTAGGATTTTCATTGAGTGCCCCACTTCATTGACTTGGAGTCAAGTTCCCTGTTCAGTTCTGGGCCCTTGAACCTGGATCTGAGGGTAAGTAACTGAGATGAGGATTCCATGTGATGCAGATCTCTCACCTACTTTCTTTACAAAAAAACAGTAAATACTGCAGCACCCACATCTGGGTGCCTGTTTTTTTAAAAGGAAAATCATCTGAGGGATGTGGGCGATGCAGGCATCACTGGCTGAGCCAGCATTTAATTTCTATCCCTAATTGCCCATAGGGTGGTTCAGAGTCAACAACATCTGTGAGTCTGGAGCCACATGTAAGCCAGACCACGTCAGATTTCCTTCCCTAAAGGGGTGTTAGTGAACTAAATTTTTTTTTAATAACAGTCGACAATAATTCCATGGTTGTCGTTGGGCTAAATTTTAACTTTTAATTCCAGGTTCTCATTGCATTGAAATTTCACTATCCATCTTAATGGGATTCAAACCAAAGTCTCCAGAATATTAGATAACAAAGTGTGAAGCTGGATGAACACAGCAGGCCAAGCAGCATCTCAGGAGCTCTCTCATGAAGGATCTAGGCCCGAAACGTCAGCTTTTGTGCTCCTGAGATGCTGCTTGGCCTGCTGTGTTCATCCTGCTTCACACTTTGTTATCTTGGATTCTCCAGCATCTGCAGCTCACATTATCTCTCCTCTCTCTCCAGAATATTATTTTGGATTTCAGGATTATTAATCCAAGGACATTACTGCCTCTGAGCTCTTAAACTGCCTCCATCAGTTTGGTAAACTGAACAGAGAGTGGAAATTTCCACCAGACCTCCTTTAGGTCCTGTCTATACGGTCGTCGACATGCCTTATTGGCCCTGCACCCGATGGGGGCCCTGCACACAACAAGTAGTGAACTGCTTTGGGCAAAATGAGTGGCATTGAGAACAAGGCTGAGAAACTGGACTGGTATTCCAAGGCCAATAATTCACTGCCAAGCTCTCCAGATACCTTTTCCTTTAATTATGTCTTTTTTTTCAATTAGGCCTCTGTGAAATGTTTGTGAACATGTTTTCTACATTAATGGGAAGAACGGTGATTAATTAACTGAACAAAACACCGAAACTTTGCACTGCAAAGTACAAGTTGCACACCAATACTATTAATGTACTTGGAAAGGGTGGTTTGCAGTAAGTTATGGAACAGTCTGTGACTTTTGTGTATCAATTTGTTAAAAGATGCAGTGTAACAAAAGATTTAAAAAAAACATAATGAGTTTAATGAAAATAGATCCGCTAGGTTTTCATTTGGAAAAATGCCCAAGGTCTTAAACTGATGAAAGGATGGATTGTGGCGACCAGAGAAAGGAATTTTGAAAATGATATTGAATTAAGATGATTGTCAGTGAGAAGAAAATGTATTCTTGGTGTCCAATAGTTCATGAAAATACCCTTTAAAAATCCACGTAGACGTACAGCACAGAAAAATGCTATTTAGCCTATCTTGCTTGTGTTAACACTTAGAGAGAGCAGCCACTATTAAGCCCACACCCACTCTTCTGTCTGCTACAATAAACTGTATTTGCATAGTTCCCTTAGTAGAGTATGTTATCCAAGGGTGATTCACAGAGTGTTGCCAAGGTTTGATGTCAAGCCACATGGGGAGATATTAGAACAGATGACCAAATGTTTGGTGAAAGAGGTAGATTTGTAGGAGCACTTTAAAGGAGGAGAGAGGGTTGGAGAAGTGAAGAGCATAAATTTAAGAGCTTGAGGCCTCAGCAACTAAAGACATGCACAGCCACTCTATGACAAACAATCCACAATGATTAAATTCCCCATTCCCACAACATGCAGAACCAACGTAGTTTATAAAATATCACACAAGGACTACTGCAAGCATTATATTGGACTGACCAGAAAGACCATCAAAATACATGAACATCAGCTAGCAGCAAAATGACACAACAAACTTTCCCTAATATCAGTACACTTGGACAATGAAAGCCATCAGTTTAACTGGGACGAAGTAACTGTAATAGCCCAAGCCAAACACAGACACACATGGGAATTCCTTGAGGCCTGGTTCTCCACCCATAGTGCAATCAACAAACATATAGAATTGGACCCCATCTACAAACCTATACAGATCAAAAACAGCTATCAAAATGAGACTCTACTTACCATAATGAACTGGACAGTATAAATTCCAAGTGGAGTAGAACAACATTGCTTCATCAGGGGCCTCACTGACAATGTTAAGTAGCATTTTGATGAAACGTCGGAACAAAAACAAGCCAGCTCGGCGAGTATGTCAACAACCTCATTTGTCACTGCTCTACTTCTCCTACTTTGGCCCATTGGTCTGAGGGAATCGATTTTCTCAAAACCTCCCACTGTTTTGAAAATCCCCATTAAGCTTATTAAGCAAACAGCGTTGCGCCAAGCAGATGTTTTGCCATTAATTCTCCTACGACAGATCAGATAATGAAAGTTGTGCAGGGACACCAATTCAAAAACTGGCTTTAGGCATGCACAGCACTACAGTTAAATGAGAGAATTTCCCTGTTGCACTATATTACAGCTTTTGTGCCTGCGTGGTACATTTTGAGAAATGCATATGGTCATGATCACGGGTCAGAATCGTGAAGTACTATGGACATTTTGAGCTTGTAATACCAAATGAGTTCTTTTTACAGAGGGCTGATACAAGCCACAATGGGTGTGGGTAAACTAAATGGCTATCTGGAGAGAGAGAGAGAGATAGAGATAGAGAGAGAGAGAGAGAGAGGCCCACAGAATGCCACACCTAACTGTTGTGAGATGGAGACTTCAGACAACTACCCTTCCAGAAGACGAGGGGATTGTGGAGAGGCAAATCAAAGCAGATTGACTTTGATCTCTTATGACGATAAAAATAACAAGACGTTGACAGACTCAAGCTCAACAGCAAGCCATTTACTGCTGATTCTGTCCCAAACTGCAGACGTATTTTGCTATTTACCCTTTGAAGAGTATGCATGGGCAGGGTTTGGAAAAACATCAGCTTCAAAAATAGGTGGAGTAGTGGGCAGTGAAGATGAGTTCCTCAGAGTTCAGATCAGATCAGGTTTGGCAGATGGAGTTTAGTTTGGATAACCGTGAGGTGTTGCATTTTGGAAAGACAAAACATAGTTGTTTGAAAGTGGAGTTGCAGGTTGACAGCATGGTGAAGAAGACGTTTGGCACACATGCTTTCATTCTTCAGAACATTGAGTGTAGGATGTAGGGATGCCATGATGAGTCTGTACAGGATATTGGTGAGGCCACATTTGGAAAACTGCATACAATTCTGATCACTCTTCTGTAAGAAAGGTGGTGTTACACTTGAGAAGGTGCCGAAAAGATTTACAAGGATGTTGCCGGGAGCAGAGGGTTTGAGCTATCGGGAAAGGCCGGGATAGACTGAGGCTTTTTTCCCTGGAGGACTGGAGGCTGCACGGTGACCTTACAGAGGTTTATAAAATCATGAGGAGCATGGATAGAATGAATAGCCAAGGTCTTTTTCCCAGGTTAGTGGAGTCCAAACCAGAGGACATAGGTTTAAGATGAGAGGAGAAAGGTTTAAAAAGCACCTAAGAGTAACTTTTTCACATAGAGAGTGGTTTGTGTGTCTGTTCTTGCATGTACCAGCTTGGGTTTGAGCATTAGTGTGCTGTGAAGATCACAGTCAAAAAAACTAATCTGTCATCACCATCGCCACTGTGTTGCAGGTGAAAGGATCTCTCACTCTGATTGCTAGATGTCAAATAGTTAGCAGCCAGACAAATGGGAAATAGGGCAACAAATGGGCACTCTGTCGTACCAAATACTAAGATTCAAACATGATCAAAAGGAATTGAGACTTCAGAGTCTTAACCAATCTGCAAAATTAAGGGTTGTGAAATTGATTGGTAACTTGGTAACTTTCAATGCATTGACCGTAATTCCAACTATCCATTCTTCATAAACAATTGAGAGGCTATCTGATTTTTCTTTTAACTCACAGAAGCAGACATTTGGGAATTTCTGAGCTTCTGTGATCTGGAGAGACCTGTCTGTAGATAAGCACATGAAGCTTCTGTGCAAGATCCAGCAGTGATTCATGTGTATTCAACATTAACCTCTTATTTTACAGCATCCCGCTTCTGCTCACACGTTGTGAACCTGCTGTATGGAACATGTAAACTTCCTGACACTTGTATGTGGCCAAAATATCATCTTCATAAAACAAATACAAGTCACAAAAACTAACTTTTCCTTGACATGTCAGCAGAGGATCTTTTGTGTTCACCTCAGAGAGCAAATATGGCCTTCACTCAAAATCTCATCCAAAAGACTACACTCTTTCAGATCTTTCCTAAAATCTAAGAGCAAGGTCACCGCAAATTAGCTATATTTATAATGCAGGCTATGTCACATGTGTAATACTTAAAATCCCTTGTCATTATAAAATAGTACTAGCCAACTGCTGGAGTTCAAGAATACAAAAGGTGTCAGTCACCTAATGCCACCCTCTGAATAGACAGAAACATCTGGGACCACACCTTGGACCCCTTGGTGCCAGCCATGGATCACAGCTTCCATTGATTTGTATCAATACAGATCAAATAGTCACTGCCAGGTTGTAGTCATGGATACTCTGTCCAAGTATGTCTTTCAGGCTGGTCCTCAAAGATATCAATTCAAACAATGGTTGCTACCACTCCAGTTACCTTCAATGAGCAGACCTCTCTGGTGTTTTGACTAGCTTTGCAGGATGTTCTGCAGAGATTTTCAGCACTGTGCTGCAGGCAATCTGTTTCTCCATCATCTCAACCAATTACATGTAAACCATCCCGATGAAGTGCATGTGAGAGAGGTGCTCCCTTTGCATAGACCTTGAGATCTGAGCCTATACACTCCTCATAGGCATGTGAACACTTCTCCAGCCTCCATGGGGAAATGGCAGTTGCAACATCTTCTGGGATCCAGGAATCTCCTACTAGATCTTCATATTTCACCTTGCCATAACTCTTCTGTTTTACTCTCCACTTCTTCCAACTTAGTGCTCCTATGATTGAACAAATTGAACTAACTGCAAATGCAGAGACGAGGGGCTGAAAGTTCTTAGTCCGTGTTGTTGCAGATTTGAAGATAGGGTATGTGGTTGGCATGGCAGGGTGGCATTCTGATGCATTCCTATTACCAGGGTCCCAAGGTAATAGCGGCCCAGGAAGAGCTGGAAGCTGTCTGCTAATACCTCCACAAAGTCAGAGACATTGCATTGGTAAGGTGTCTTTTGTGATGATTTGATGGTGTCTCTGGATTTTTTATGGTTGTGCAGAGGTCCCCTGCCTTGTACAGATTTGCCAGTTTAGTTGTGATGTGTCCCTAACACCGGCTCAGTGTAGGGATGCAATCATCATATACCAGGGCTACATCTCTCGAAGAGAGGGCTGCACACCCGAAAGGCTGTGCTTTGATTTACTTCTGAAACTCAGCTTATCAAGGTGCTCTTGCTTTTGCCCACCTGCATCAGCAGGACCTTCCTCTCCAGTGGATTTGCTGAGGCTCTAGTGTTAGTATCTCTATGACTGAACAGCAGTAGGACAAAAGCTCAGAGGTTGATAGTTAGGAGACCATCTCCTGGAAGATGGTTGCTCTGCTTTGCTGGTGACGAGGGTCAGTTCAGAACCTCTGCTTGGTCCCAAGCAAGGAATCCTAGATGTAAATGGCAAGGACAATGTTCTGAAAGTGCCAAGGAGATCATCATGTTCATAGCTTCTTTACCCAAGGGGTGATGCCTATAATGTGAGACACAAGGCAACTTGTGCACACAATGAATTCAGCCTTGAAGGAATAGTATCCATGCTTTACGATAGATATTGGGTTGACACTTTGGTAGGAGTAACTGGACTGCAAAGTACTGGGCTAATGGTAAGATTCTTAGTAGTGTAGATGAGCAGAGAGATCTCAGTATCCATGTACACAGATCCTTGAAAGTTGCTACCCTGGTTGACAGGGCTGTTAAGAAGGCATTCAGTGTTTTAGCTTTTATTAATAGAGGGATCGAGTTCCAGAACCAAGAGGTTATGCTGCAGCTGTACAAAACCCTGGTATGGCCGCACTTGGAGAATGGTGTACAGTTCTGGTCACCGCATAATAAGAAGGATGTGGAAGCTTTGGAAAGGGTGCAGAGGAGATTTACTAGGATGTTGCCTGGTATGGAGGGGAGGTCTTATGAGGAAAGGCTGAGGGACTTGAGGCTGTTTTCGTTAGAGAGAAGAAGGTTGAGAGGTGACTTAATTGAAACATATAAAATAATCAGAGGGTTAGATAGGGTGGATAGGATGGTGACGGGGAGCACGAGGGGGCATAGCTTTAAATTGAGGGGTGAAAGATATAGGACAGACGTCAGAGGTAGCTTTTTTACTCAGAGAGTAGTAAGGGAATGGAACGCTTTGCCTGCAACGGTAGCAGATTCGCCAACTTTAGGTACATTTAAGTTGTCATTGGACAAGCATATGGACGTACATGGAATAGTGTAGGTTAGATGGGCTTCAGATTGGTATGACAGGTCGGCACAACATCGAGGGCCGAAGGGCCTGTACTGTGCTGTAATGTTCTATGTTCTATAAATTGCTGCGCCTTTGCCAGTCTCATTTTGCCACTGCGCCTCCAATCTTGCCATCTTGTGCCACGTCCCTCACTTATTATTTTCAGAAATCTCTATTTGTCTTGATTCAGCATTGGACATTCCTCTCTTGAATGTTGTTCTCCGCTGCATCATTTCTTTGTGGGAGGGAAGGCAGTATCAGGATTAATGACTGCTCTAGCTTCTGACAAGTTACCAAACTGAATACTCTAGGCTGTGGCCACCATTTAACTTTCTCTGTTTGCAAACTGCATGAAAACATCATGGGTGCACTGTGTTTGCTAAACAAAGGCCTTTTTTTATATTGTATTGGCGTCATTGTGGAATTTGCCCTATAAATGCGTGAGATAAGATCAAAAACTGGATTAGTAATAAAAATATCGACATAAAAGACACTAAGAAATAAAAATGCCATGTAAAGGAAAGAAAATGCAATTTTGAAGGCCAGCTCTCTGTCTCACAATGTACTGTTTTTACTTTTAAATGTAAAACTGATATAGAATAGGAGAATAGCTGTTGTCTTTCAATAGTTTTTTGACTTAAAAAGTTGGAAAAGAAATTGCAAGGCTCTGCCGCTGTTAGGTCTTTGATAATATTTTTTCCTTGATTGTGCATCCATGTTCATCTGTAGCCAGTTGTACAACGTGAGTGGAGCTTTCCGATTTCCGTTTCTTGTTATGTTATGTATTCCACCCACAGAGTTTGAGCACAGACACATATAAGCAAGCAGTGCAGTCCCCATATGGATAAGAGCCTTATTTACTCAGAACACACCATCTGCTGTCTTGTCAGAGTAAAATTAACAAAGTCACACTCCACCAGAAACTGAAAAGCAATGCTCACCACAGCACCAATTGATACTGCATACATCTAAGCTGTTATTGACATGTGCAGTTACTGACACTGTACAAGAATTAGATAGTGACGTAGTGCACGAAGCACAGGAGGGCAAGACACTGAGACCTCGTGACGAAGAGGTTGCACTAGCCATAACTGATGAGAAATCAGCTAGTGATCCAGAGTTGGCGAAGGATAGTGACCTGCTTTACAAATGAGACTGGCAGGTTTCTCAACACAAATCCGCTGAGATCATCTGCTGCTAATCCCAACGGATCTTACAGGGTTGAGGATGGGGGAGGGCGAAACCACTCACCACTTAATGGCAGGGGTGCCTACACCATGAGGGGTGTTTCTGTGGCACCCCAGCATTCTAACAAGACTGTGAAATGTACCTGAATTGAAGGCTGGTGATCTGGAGAGGTATTAGTGTGGGCACACAATGACTACTTCACTCCAACACCTACTACTTCATGATATCTACTCTGCTAGCTTCACTCAAAACTCAACTTCAAACTTCTGGCACTGGAGCTGAATGATGAAAGTCATACGTTGTTAAGTTAGGGTGATTTGACAAACACTAATTATTATAGTGCCATAAGAATATAAGACCATAACTTATGAATCACCTATGTCCAGTTCAAGCCCACCGACTCCCACAGCTACCTAGAATACACCTCCTCCCACCCACCCTCCTGCAAAAATTCCATCCCCTATTCCCAATTCCTCCGCCTCCGCCGCATCTGCTCCCACGATAAGACATTCCACTCCCGCACATCCCAGATGTCCAAGTTCTTTAAGGACCGCAACTTTCCCCCCACAGTGATCGAGAACGCCCTTGACCGCGTCTCCCGTATTTCCCGCAACACATCCCTCACACCCCGCCCCCGCCACAACCGCCCCAAGAGGATCCCCCTCGTTCTCACACACCACCCTACCAACCTCCGGATACAACGCATCATCTTCCAACACTTCCGCCATTTACAATCCGACCCCACCACCCAAGACATTTTTCCATCCCCTCCCCTGTCAGCTTTCCGGAGAGACCACTCTCTCCGTGACTCCCTTGTTCGCTCCACACTGCCCTCCAACCCCACCACACCCGGCACCTTCCCCTGCAACCGCAGGAAATGCTACACTTGTCCCCACACCTCCTCCCTTACCCCTATCCCAGGCCCCAAGATGACATTCCACATTAAGCAGAGGTTCACCTGCACATCTGCCAATGTGGTATACTGCATCCACTGTACCCAGTGCGGCTTCTTCTACATTGCGGAAACCAAGCGGAGGCTTGGGGACCGCTTTGCAGAACACCTCCGCTCAGTTCGCAACAAACAACTGCACCTCCCAGTCGCAAACCATTTCCACTCCCCCTCCCATTCTCTAGATGACATGTCCATCATGGGCCTCCTGCAGTGCCACACTGATGCCACCCGAAGGTTGCAGGAACAGCAACTCATATTCCGCCTGGGAACCCTGCAGCCATATGGTATCAATGTGGACTTCACCAGTTTCAAAATCTCCCCTTCCCCTACTGCATCCCTAAACCAGCCCAGTTCGTCCCCTGCCCCCACTGCACCACACAACCAGCCCAGCTCTTCCCCCCCACCCACTGCATCCCAAAACCAGTCCAATCTGTCTCTGCCTCCCTAACCAGTTCTTCCTCTCACCCATCCCTTCCTCCCACCCCAAGCCGCACCCCCAGCTACCTACTAACCTCATCCCACCTCCTTGACCTGTCCGTCTTCCCTGGACTGACCTATCCCCTCCCTACCTCCCCACCTACACTCTCTCCACCCATCTTCTTTACTCTCCATCTTCGGTCCGCCTCCCCCTCTCTCCCTATTTATTCCAGTTCCCTCTCCCCATCCCCCTCTCTGATGAAGGGTCTAGGCCCGAAACGTCAGCTTTTGTGCTCCTGAGATGCTGCTTGGCCTGCTGTGTTCATCCAGCCTCACATTTTATTATCTAATCACCTATAGAATTAGGTCATTCATTCCATCAAGTCTGCTCTGCCATTCCATCATGGCTGATATGTTCCCAACCCCATTTATCTAACTTCTTCCCATAACCTTCTATGCTCTTACCAATTGAGAACCTATCTATTTCTGTCCTCATTGCACTCAATAACTGGGCCTTCAAAGCCTTCTTCAGCAATAGTTCCACAGATTTACTATGATCTGGCTGAAGAAATTCCTCTGTATCTTAGTTCCTTCATTCTGAAGCTGTGCCCTTGGGTCCTAGTCTTTCCTACTCGTGGAAGTATCTTTTCCATGTCAGGTCTGTTCAGGCCTCTCAGTGCTCTCTAAATTCCAACGAGACACATTTTATCCTTCTAAACTCCATTGAATACAGACACAGGGCTCGTCTTCAATTGCGTCTCATAGGACCTTAATCTTCAAAATCGTTCTTGCAAATTTCCCCTGGACCCCCTCCAGTGCCAGCATGTCCACCTTAGACATGGGGCCCTAACTGCTTACAATATTCCAAAAACGGAGTTTTTTGAGATTTTTACTTTGCCATGTATGCCATGACTGTTTTGACACCCACCCATCAACATTCCCCAAATCTTTCAGTATGTCAGTTATTGTTGTGTCTGATACAATTATGCTCCGGTGTCAACAACAAATTAACAAGCTGTAATCTGCACTAAATCACCCGCAAGAAAATTCTTTATCAGGCAATTTATTTATGTTCCTCGGCAGTCAGGAGTATAGGAAAGCAGCTGTAATTAGTCATGTATAGATGTCACAATGTGTCGGAACACTTCCTTTCACCTCTGCAATCTGCTTTTCAGTGTCGGTCAAATTGAAAGGAGGAAATGCTCCACCGACCAGCTGTAAATCTTCACAAGTGAAAGGCATTTGCACTGTTGTTCATGAACACAGTGCATATCTTCCTATAATTCAGCACCTGGTTGGCAGTTTCATTCAGAAAGGCCATAAGAAAAGCTGTACTGAAAATGAAAGATGTCCCACTGATGGAAGAGTTTGCTTTCTGTGTCTGGTACTATTGGTGAACATAGTTGGAACCGATGTGTGTTATACATGACCCGTGATTGACAGAATTATTTCTTTGCTCACCAGAAGTAACGCCCGTGAGCAAATTATTTTTGAAAGGGATAATGTCAGGATTATAGAGCCATAAGGAAGTGGCTTTGAAGAATTTAATTCCTTGCTGGAACACCGTACATCCTAAGCGTGTCTTCCAAGAGTCTTTTCTTTCTATTCTAATTTTTGGAACACTACAGCACGGAAGGAAGGCACTTAACCCATCAGGTCTGTGCTATTAGTCTCGAAGATCAATCCTGTTATTGCTATTTCCCTGTCCTTAAACTATTTTCTGCTTTAAGTATTTATCCAATTCCCATTTGAAGACTCCTACTGGAGCTGTATCTACCACCCAATTCCTTATCAGGCAGCTCATTCCAAATCATTACCACCTGTTGAATAAAAATTGTCCATGTTGCCTCCAGTCCTGTTCCCAAACACCCTAAATCTGGTGTGCTCTCCGGTTATTGTGCCATCATTCATTGGAAACAGTTTCTCTATCTTAATTGCTTAGGAAGTTTAAAAACCTCCATTACATGTCCTCCTCATCTTGCCTGTTCTAGGGAGAACAATCCTAACTTCTCCAGTCATCCGCATAGCCGTATTCCCTCATCTCTCAAACTATTCCAGCATATCAAAGCAAACACAACAGAAACACATTAATTAAAGTACCACAGATGCTGGGGATCTGAAGTAAAAGCAGAGAAACCTGGAGAAGCTCTGCATAAATGTAGAGAGAAACATTGGTATCAATGTTTTGAGACCAATATGAGTTTCCTCAAAAATATTTTAGCTTTTTGAGTGCATCAGCTATAGATTAAATAAAATCACCAAATTAAAATTGGGTGCGGCACGGTGGCTCAGCGGTTAGCACTGCAGCCTCACAGCGCCAGGGACCTGGGTTTGATTCCAGCCTCGGGTGACTATCTGTGTGGAGTTTGCACATTCTCCCCGTGTCTGTGTGGGTTTCTTCCAGGTGCTCCGGTTTCCTCCCACAGTCCAAAGATGTGAAGGCTAGGTGGATCGGCCATGCTAAATTGCCCGTAATGTTCAGAGATGCATGGGTTATAGATGGATGGGTCTGTGTGGGATGCTGTAAGGGGCAGTGTGGACGTGTTGGGCCAATGGGCCTGTTTCCACACTGTAGGGAATCTAATTTAATCTAAAATTTAATGGTCAGAAGTTGATATTCACTTTATAGAAATTGTATGTATATTTCTGTCAGGTAATCTTAATGAAAAAAAAATTCAGCTATATTTGACAAAGTAAAGAAATCTTGAAAATACCCTCTGAGGACTTTTTGTTATTACCATCATTATAGAAACAATTTCTCAGCTGAGAAGTTATTTCATTTAACTGTCACTTTTTGCCTATGTATTGCAAATATTGGCATGTCTGTTGCATGTTTACTTTGAAAACTCCCCTATACTCGTTGCCTATGGATTGTTTCACATTAATTAGTCTGTCCCTTTAACAGCAGCTGGGCATAATCATATTTACAATACTGTACTTTGCAAACAATATCATAATTTTCTCCATCGTCATCATTAAGTGTGTTCTCTTCCATTCGCAGGACTGACTCACCAGAAGTAGTTTATCAGAGGTAAATGGTTACCACCAGCCCTGGGAGCTCTCAACATTGTCTCTGGAACCCTCAAAATTTCATGGCATGACAGTAAATATGTGCAAAAAACTACCCTCCTTCAGCTAATGAATCAGTGACCCTGCCTGTTGAAGATCATTTGGAAGAAATGCTGAGCATGGTAGGAACACTGAACGTGCTCTGAATAGGGCGCTTCAATGTTCATCATTAAAATTGGCACTACAACTGACCACACTGGTTGGCTTCTGAAGGATATCTTCCAGACTAGCCGTCAGCAAAAGGTTAGAAAACCATCATGAGGGAAAAGCTTGCTTGACCTCAAGCACCATGAATTTACTTACCACAGATGCATGAGTCTACAATAGTATTGCTAGGAGCAACAACTTTAATGCCCTTGAGATGAGTTCCTACCTTTCCTGCATAGTGTTGTGTAGTACCACTACCATACTAAATAGGATAGATTCAGAGCAGGTCTACAAGCTCAAAGTGACACATTTATGAGATGATGTGCATCATGAGCAGCAACAGAATTAAATTCAGCGACAATCTATAACTTCTTAGTTCAGTATTTTCCTCACTCTACAACTGCAATCAACTTATGGTCACAACATCAGATTAAGAGCAGTGTAAAGGAGCACGCCAGGAGCAGCACCTACAAATGATGTGCAAATCTGGCGAAAGTATATGTATGCTAGACAGGCGAAGCAGCATGCTAAAGGCAAAGATCAGCAAGCCAATAACCAACATATAGCATCAACGCTCTGCAGCCCTGCTATGTCCAGGTATGAAAGGTGGTGAACAATTAATCAACAAACGAGGATGACACTCCAGGATATTCTCCATATCCAGTGTTGGGGCAGATCAGCATATCATTGAAAAAGACAAACCCGAAGTTTTTGTAAACATCTACAGCTAGAAGTATCAAGAAGATAATCTATCACAGCCTTTTCCTGGCGTTCTTAATATCATATTTGCTGGTGCTTGGTCAATTTGAGTTAGTCTGCATGATATCAAGAAATAACTGAGTACACTGAATAAAGCAAAGGATATTAGCTAAAGGCTTGAATTCTCTAATTTGGGTTTGGCTAAGTATCTCAAATATAGTTACAGCACTTCTGGTTCAAAAATTTTAGGGCTTCAGACCTTCTCCCATGTCCTTACTCAAAACCCCACACAACAAACCTTGTTATTTAATGGGCTGCCACCACAAGCATCCCATTGTTAATCACTGATGGCCCCCATTAGCAGCCAATCATTCTCCCAAGCTGACATTCACCCATTCCTTTGTCTGCCCAACTTTTTTTTCTCACTCTGGCCTTATTCTAATCACAAACTGAAAGCTGAACTGAAGAGATGAAGAGAGTGACTGATCTCAACATCAAGGCAACACTTAACTGAGTGCAAAACTAAAACTGAAGTTAATATGAATTTGATGAATACATTTCTCTGGCTGGAGTCGTTCCTAGCACAAACAAAGATGTTTATTAATAAGTTAGTGGTGGTGAATTATCTTAGGCCGCTACCACAAGAATTCCTCAGGGATTGTGCCCAAATTCTATCTTCAGTTGCTTCATCAATGGCCTTCCCTCCATCATGAGTTCAGAAATAAGGATGTTTGCTGGTAATTGTACAATATTCAATAGTGTTTACGGTTCCTCAGATATTCAAGTAGTCTGACTCAGTATGCAGCAGGACCTGGATAACATTCAGGTAAAGTGCTGATGAGTGGCAAGTAGCATTTGCACAAGATCTGCAGCAATTTAAGAAGGCAGCTCATCACCACTTTCTGAAGATGAACTAAGCACTGGCAAAAAACGCTGGCCAAGCCATCGATACTCACAACCCATGAGTGAATATTAAAAAAAAACTTCCAGGCAATCACGATCTATGAGAAGAAAATGTTTTTAATTACCTAACTACCATGACTGAATCACCAAGTATTGACCTCTTGGGAATTATTGTTGACCAGAAACTTAATTAAACCAGTCATTTAAATATTGTGGGAGCTCTTGCAGCACAGTGGTAGTGCCCCTTCGTCTGAACCAGGAGTCCCAGTTTCAAGTTCCACCTGCTCCAGAGGTATGCGATAACATCTCCGAACAGGCTGATTAGAAAAGCAAAAAATAAATACTGTGACTAAAAGAGCAGGCCAGAGGCTATGGATTCAGAGTCCTGCCCAAAGCCTATCCATCATCTACAAGGAACAAATCAGGAGTGTGCCAGAACATGCCTCATTGTCTAGATGAGTGCAACTCTAAAAACTCTCAAGAAACTGACAACAACCAGGACAATGTTGCCGACTTTAACAATACCTCATCCTCCACCATTGCTTCCTCAACCAACAGTGGTGCACAGTGTCTACAATATGAACCATTTACAAAATGGAGCCACTCATCAAGCCTCCTTCAAAAGCACCTTCCAAACCTGTAGCCTCAACCACCTAGACAGATATCAGGCAGCAAACTCCATCACCACATGCAATTTACCCTCCAAATCAAGCCCCATCCTGACTTGGAACTATACCATCATTCCTTCATTATCATTGAGCCAAAATCCTGTACCCCCCTCCCTTGCAGCACTGCGGGTGTGCATTCCACATGTGGACTACAATGGTTCAATAAGACAGCTTACCACTACCATCTTCTCAAGGAGCAATTATGTAAAAGCAATTAAATATTGGCCTCGCCAGCAATGTCCACCTAAGGCAAGAAACATTTTAAACAAACAATTTGTTAACACCACCATATCAGGTTGGTCATAGAATCACACAGCGCAGAAAAGGCTCTTTGGCTCACTGAGTCTGCACAGATATAATTACCACAAAAGGCACGCTAATCTCAATTTCCGGCACTTGTCCCATATCCTTGAATGCTATCTTCTTCCTCTGAGCCCTGCAATGTTTTGATAGGATTTTCCAGTGTTAATGGGACCCTCAGGGCTGAACGTTTGTACTAGGAATGAGAAACTGGAATCAGGACTATTTCTGAGTCCTGAATCTGTCCCCAAGTTACAACAGTGACTCATTAGAATTTTGATAGGGGTGACCCCTTAAATGATGTTGAGACCGAGGTTCCCAGGAACAGCAGTTTGCATTAAAGGATAAATTACTGAGAGGATACTCCAGCATGGAAGTACTCTTCCAGCAACTCTGAAAAGATTTGAATAAAAAAAATAGAGGAAGCTGTCCTTGAGTGTGACAGATGGACGAATGCCAGGGTTATGAAGGGTAGGCTGTGGGAATAACCTGTGATTACTCCTACACCAAGTCAGCGAGGGATTGCCTGTGGAACTGTGGCACCGTGGCACGGTGGCGAGCACTGCTGCCTGCCAGTGCCAGGGTTTGATTCCAGCCTTGGGGGCAACTGTCCATGTGGAGTTTGCACATTCTCTTTGTGTCTGTGTGTGTTTCCTGTGGGTGTTCCAGCTTCCTCCCACAGTCCAAAGATATGTAGGTTAAAGTGGAATGACCATGCTAAATTGTCCACAGCGTCCAGGGAAGTGCAGGCTAGGTGGGTTAGCCATGGGAAATGCAGGCTTAGATGTGTGGTGGGGTGGATTTGGGTGGGATGCTTTTGGCAGTCAGTGTGGGCTCAATGGACCAAATGGCCTGCTTCTGCGCTGTAAGGATTCTATTTTTAGAACAATAGCTGCCTAAAACTGAATTCTGAGGGTCACTGGACCCAACATGTTTACTCCGGTTTCTTTCTACAGATGATGCCAGACCTGCTGAGCAATTCCAACAATTACTATTTTTGTTTCTGCTTCTGGTTTTGGAGCTCCAGACACTTCATCTACCTCCTGTTGTGTTGGCATGCTGGAGGCAGATTGGAAAATCCCAGTCATCTCTTAGTGGGATGGCTGAACTTTTCACTCCTAAAATGGTTAGTGCTGGGAATTGTGCTGAAATTATCTGCCTCTGTCTCACTTCATTCCTGGCCTTGGGTAGGAACTCAAAATCTTGCCTTGTACTGTGCGTCACAAGTATGTCAGCCTGCATGCAGTTTCAGGCTCTGGCCACTTGATGGTGCTTCAGTCAAGTATTCAATTCATTCAATAGAATAAAAGTAAAATAATGCAGTTGCTGGAAATCTGAAATAAATACAGGTTGTGCGAGATGGACTCAATCCATGGAAGAAAGAAGCTGACTTAATATCAGGCCGATGATGTTTCATCAGGACTAGAGGTAGGTAGAAAAGGTGGACTTCATGGTTTGGATTAAGCGCATCAATCTGCCCAGTACGTGTAGTCCCTGTTTGCCTCGGCACCATCGGTCTGACACTGTCATAAACGATCATTGCCAAATTGTTTATTCTGATGCTGTCTAATGAAACAATGTACTTGGCACTGTTTAACGCCAATGAATGGATAAACACACAGCTGCTGTTGAGATATGGGATTTTCCAAAGAAGCTTGACTCCACTGGGATTAGCAGCTTCAAGGTTTCGGGGAGAATTGCCAGAGCCATGCTGCCCTCTACAAGAGCGAAAGGCACGGTCCCTAGCTGCAGTTTTCAAACAAAAATTGACAACACTCATGGGAAAACTACAGGTCCGTTTCAAGCACTCCCAAAAATGGAACAGCTGCGTCATTTCCTGAGGCTGTTTGCATTCAGCTGCCTCAGACAGAACTCCCTGTAGACCAAGGAATCTTTTAATTGGTGAATTGTTAGCAAATCCGCAACTTTGCATGAGGTTCGAGTTAACTTCCCGGAGGAGGTCGATTCCTCAAAAAGTGGGGTTTGTTATTGAAAAATAGATGTTCAAGGTAACAGGACTGCCAATCGTGACCGCCTATCTTAGTCTAGAATTTGGATTACTTCTCAGTCCCCTCAAATCTGAAAAGATCATAGAATCTCTACGGTGTGGAAACAGGCCCTTCGGCCCAACAAATCCGCACTGAACCTCAGAGCATCCCACCTAGACTCATTCCCCTGTGACCCACCTAATCTACACCTCCCTGAACGCTATGCGCAATTTAGCATGGCCAATCCACTGAACCGGCGCATTTTTGGACTGTGGGAGGAAACTGGAGCACCCGGAGGAAACCCACGCAGACACGGGGAGAACGTGCAAACTCCACACAGATAGTCACCCGAGGCTGGAATCAAACCCGGGTCCCTAGTGCTGTGAGGTAGCAGGGCTAACCGCTGTGCCACCGTGCCTCCCGGTGACTGAACATTTACAATTGAGCGGGGCAAATATCTCTAAAATTTGCCAACCCTGGCTTCAAAGTAGAAGTGTTGTATTTAACAGTTTTTGCAGCTCAGCAGAACAGATCACTGACACAATTCGGCAAGTTTGGTTCATTTCAGAACAAGTGGCTTTCTGGCGGCTCACGGAGTGGAAATACCCGCGGATGCTGGAAATCTGACATTCACAAAAAGCTGTAAATGTACAGCAGGGCAGGCAGTGTCTGTAAAAAGCAGGAACAGTGGCAACGTTTCATCCCCATTAAAGAGTCACGGTCTTGAAAGATTAATTCGCTTTTTCCGGCCGCCTGGCCTGCCGAGAGTTTCTAACGTTATCTGTTTCTATCATTAATTTTGTGTTTGTACTTGGAACGTTGCCCAGCGCCCACACATCGAGCCCCCAGTTTTCAGTTCGAATTTGCAGGTCGCATCTCACAACAGTTATATTTTTAAAATCATCTTTGTAGGCTAGAAACTACGCCGGAGCAAAATGAACGATTTTTTTGTTCGACAAAGAATTAAGGCAAGGTTTCATTGTGTAGAGAACAATCAACGCATACAGCAATTTCCCGCAAATTCTGGACACATTAGCTGTATCAATATAATTGATGTATAAGGTCCAAGTGTTTCTTTTAAGGTAAGTGGCGTTCGGGGTACAATATTTCCACTCAGCCCTTTCCAACTGCGAAATTCTGTAGCACATTCCTATGAACTTAGTTGTTAAGAACTTCAATGTGTTAAAAAGTCATCAGTTTATCAGAGGAACTGTATTTAAATCGCCACATACGGGGAGAGAAGAGAAAGCAGGGTCTACTGTGAATATTAAAAGGCTAGGATATCTTTAATTATTATTTTTAATTCTTTCACTGACAGTCCTTGATCAAGCTGGGGAAGTTGGCGAACGTCCTCTGTCGAGCCGCTGCGATTTCTCCAGAGAAGGTGTTCCTCGGGGCGATGGGGCTGACACAGTCGTGGCAACACAGACACTCTGGAATAATGATGCCGAGGGGAAGGCAGAAATCCTGAGAGCAGCTGTTGATGACTCAAAGCCAATGTCTGATGTTTGTCCCTCAGCCAGGGTCTATATAAAGCGCTGACGTCAAAGGCGGACATGCTCGATGGGGACTGGAGCTGTTGCCATTGAAGAAAGAGAGACGGAGACAGAGAGAGAGAGAGAGAGAGAGAGAGAGAGGACGGGGAGGGAGGAGGAGGAGGAGACTAACACTTGCTACATTCACACATACACATATACAGAGCGGCGACGCCAGCAAGGCAGCAACAGTGTGCTACCCCACCGCAAATACATCCTCACACTCCCTCTCTCTTCACAACCGGTGAAGCAAGCAGAAGTTGGAATCTGCCACCCGCATCTTCCTTTTTTCCGGACCAGGTGAGAAATCCGTTAAAACTATGCAGTAGTTCCACCTCTCCACTCTTTACAGCAGCAGGTCCCTGGCGACCAAGCTCCCGACAGATGTGCGTGCGGCTTGTGTTATGATTGTTAAATTACCGGCTATATACGTTCTGATTTTTTTTTGGTCGGGTGGGGAATTCTGTTAAGTTGCCTGTTTGGTGTTCAAGGGGACTTTGGGCGGGTCAGCCAGCCCTCCTCTTGCTTGTGTTAATTATATTGGATTGAATCTCCACCGAGGGCAGCTGCTGATTCTGGGTGGCCTCACACCCCGGACAACGTTTGAATAGTCCTCGGGCTGGACTGACGTTCGGCAATTTCAGAACCATGAACAGCGCTAGTCTGGTGCCCGAACATCGGCTGGAATGAGATCGGCTTCAGAACCCTGGACAGCATTCGCGTAACGCCCTGACCTTGGGAAGGGGCGGTCCCGGCGTTTGTTTCAGGACCCTGGACAGCGCACCAACGCCGTCTGGGGCGAGGGTAGAAACGGTTGGCGGGTGGTTTCAGGACCCTGGACAGCGCTAGTTTGTCGCCTGAACTAGGGCGGGTGCTCCTGGAGGCTTTCCAACAGTAACCACCATGTGTCTATATATTTCTAAGTGAACCCGCTGTCACAGCTCACTAATTTGCTAAGGACACGCCCAAGAGCTATCTTGCAAGGGAATGAGCAACGAGATATTCTAATAAGGGAGACAGACAATACATTACCTGCTAATTGTTCCTTCAAACATCTGGAAATGAACTGATAATTTTCACGACCGTGATTTATTAATGACCCAATTGCTTAACATGTTCAGTTGCATTGACAGTGTGTCTCTATGTTCTATACAAGTCAATTATTTAAAGATATTTCCATTTGCCAATCTGTTCTCTGTGAGCAACCCAGTGCGTTATGCTGGGCTATTTTGCATTTTAAAAAAAATGATTGTAAAACTTCCATGAACACGCGCTTCTGGTTCACGTACTGATCTTTCATGGAGTTACGTCAAATGAAATCCTTCCATGTGACTCGGATGGGAATATCTACGTGGCTTGGTGTAAGTGGAAGGGAGGAGGCTATTTACTTGTTAGGTGTTCTCCTGAGGATTTTTTATATGCATTAGTGCATGGA
The DNA here is from genome assembly GCF_030684315.1 of Stegostoma tigrinum. Classification (NCBI taxonomy): domain Eukaryota; kingdom Metazoa; phylum Chordata; class Chondrichthyes; order Orectolobiformes; family Stegostomatidae; genus Stegostoma; species Stegostoma tigrinum. Next base: position 7,823,094 of record NC_081362.1, on the reverse strand, counting down.
AGCTTTACTTTTATTTCATGCAATGTTATCTCTAGGGTCATGTGGAATTGTTATCCTTCAGAAATGTCTGAGAAAGATTCAGTTGCAAAAAAAAATAGATTCAGCAAACTTAGCTCCTTAAGCGGTTTGCCCAGGTATTCTAAAGCCCCGGTGTATCTGATCCGAGGGTCAGGCGTGAGAATGTGATTGAATCGTGGTGCTGTGAACGGCAGGCGAGAAATAATGTATTTTGCAATCAAAGACTGACCGATAGAAGAAGCAATGCTTAAGATTTTATAGGTTTGCAGGCAACTATAAAAGTTCCAGGGAACAAGCATTGATAAAAGCTTTCATAACGTTTAAATAATCGAATTTGATGAATTTCTGAATTCCTGTTTAATTTTCAAAGAATGCCTGTGTTGAAAAGAAACATTGCATAGTGCAGAAACTTTCTGCCGTGAGCCAATGCTACCTGCTATTGCAACGTTTGCTGACACCTGTTGACAACATTGCAATTTTAATTGACTGTGTCAACATTTCCAATTTAATTTTATATGTCAACTGTCACACTACATTTGCAGACTCACTGCCAGGTGGCTCTGTGGGGTGAGTTTGGATATCTGCAGGCTGAACTTGGAGGTGGAGAGGAAGCTCAGTGGCCCAGGTTTCCTATAGGCCTTGCTGCCAATTATTATTTCTGCTTCTATTTCTAAAGTACAGCCGGCCAGATTACAAGGTTGATGATTGACAGGAGACCAAGCCTTCAACATAAAATCACAGTTAGGGAAGGGCAGAAGGGAGTAAGAAATTGTTTGGGTGGGTAGATAATGAAAGTGGGTGGATGAAGAAGGTGGGAATAGGGTGCGGAGGAAGATGACGATGAAGGTGGGAATGGGGTGTTGATGATAATGAAGTTGGGAATGAGGGTATGATGATGAAGGTGGGAATGGGGGTGGGAATGACGATGAAGGTGGGAATGGGGGGATGTCAATGAAGGTGGGAATGGGGGGATGATGATGAAGAAGGTGGGAATGGGGGGGAATGACGATGATGAAGGTGGGAATGGGAATGAAGATGATGATGATGAAGGTGGGAATGGGTGGCATGATGATGATGAAAGTGGGAATGGGGTTGAGCATGATGATGAAGGTAGGAATGAGGATAGTGATGATGAAGGTGGGAATGGGGGAATGACGATGATGAAGGTGGGGATGGAGAGGATGACGATGATGAAGGTGGGAATGGGGGTAGGGATGATGATGAAGGTGGGAATGGGGGTTCTGATGATGTTGATGAAGGTAGGAATGGGGTTGGGGATGATGATGATGAAGGTGGGAATGGGATTGGGGATGATGATGATGAAGTTAGGACTGGGGATGGGAATGGGGTTGGGAATGATGATGCTGGAGGTAGAATGGGGTGGGGATGATGATGATGAAGGTGGGAATAGGGTTGGGGATGATGATGACGAAGGTGGGAAGGGGGATGGGAATGGGGTTGGGAATGACGATGATGGAGGTAGAATGGGGGTGGGGATGATGATGATAATGAAGGTAGGAATGAGGGCAGTTGGATGATGCTGAAGGTGGGAATGAGGGTTGGATGATGATGGGTGGGGGTGGAGGGATGATTTGAGTCAGAAGAGACAAAGTTATAGTTCTGCAGCGAGGTTTAGGGGAGGTCAGAGGCCAGAAGTAAAATTTAGAGGAACTATTAGCGTTAAATATTAGAAGATTGGATGCTAATTAAGTGATAAGATCAGAGGTCAGTATTGTGGAAGATTGGAGGCTCAAGGAGAAGATTAGAAGAATTGTGGGGAAAGGAGGAGCTAAAATGTTGGTGGTGTGAGTTATCAAGCTAGTCAGGGTATAGTTTATTGAGGACTCAGTCTCACAGCAGCTTCTACCTTCCAGTGTTGTGAGTGCTCCCTGCATACGTGCGCAGATAATTAATAACCACCATCTGTTTATTCTAAACCTTAAATAAAAACATTAACTTAACAATGTAATTAACCAAACATTACAACAGTGGAGGGTTGGGTTGGCTGGTGGTTTAGTAATGTCTGATTATGGGGTGAGTCAATCAAGTGGACAGGATACAACAAGATTTGACTCTGTTTAATCTTTTAGTTTTCAGAGACGTAGGAGGGCTTTCTGGCCTGGATTAAGTTTAAAATGATATTAAATACATGATTAGTAGCCTGATGAAATTTAAATTGCCAGAGAGCCCCTTAGGAATAATTTGGTTTCTTGTCTTTCCCACCACTCTCCTTACCCTCTCCCTCCCACACCCCACCCCCGACACCCCACACCTACCTCATTGAATTGAGGTTTTTAATATTTTAACACTCTGTTGGACACAAACTTGCTCCTTTATGGGGGTTAACATTTGTGAGTTGCGTTTCACGATCCAAATCGATTGCTTGATATTGGTGGGTTGATAATGAAGAGACTGCTTTGTGAATGCAGTCTAATATGCTGTCGTTTGTATTGTCCTGACATTTCTTTTACACTCAAATTTCCTACCGTTGCTGAGGTTTGACGGAGTTAATGCACCTCAGCGAAGACTCCGTTTGAAAGGTCACCTGTGAAATGAAATTATACTGACAACTTGTCTCTGAAAAACAAGTGATAGGTTATGCGAGAATAGAAGTTAGAATGTATGACAGAAAATATAACATTGAGAGATAAAATATTTGATTTAAATATTTCAAAACATGCTGTTTAAAGATGATGGATTATAAATTTGGGTTTCTTGATTTAACCTAGGAGCTTCAATTGGTTAACTTATAGATGAAAAGTAAACTTTTGTTTCAGCATTACTGATGGGAAATTGCCAGAAAAATAAATTAGAAAATATATACACCTTCATAATGTGATTGGACATTATTCTTGTTTGTCTGACTAATGATTTTATGACATAGAAACAAAGTCGTGAATGTATAATTGGATGAGTATTAACTTTTTAATACACTCAGGGAGGATGGGTGGACATTGTGGGGTCATCCATAAATTGCAGGAAACACAGAAGTATTCATAGGTTTAGAACATTATTGCAGTGCCGAAAGAGGTCATACAGCCTATCTGCTCTTTGAATAATCATTTCACTTAATGCTACTTCCTATTTAATGCCTTCTCCCTATATTCCTGAACATTTTTCCATTTCAAATAACAGCCGAACACCTTTTCTGTATTCTGCCTCCAACACACTATCAGTGTACTGTTTCTGCACAGAGTGGCATCATAGCCTTACTGCTGCATTGCTACATCATTTTCAGGTTTCCTGGCAAATTAGTGAGAGGGATATGATGATCACTGTCATCAATGCTAGTATTTGAAAGGTGACTTCAATCATGTAATCTTATAGGCCTGGAGTTGGGTACGTAAAACACTGAATTGGTAGAATAGAGTCCACAATCATTCAAAGACTACATTTCACTTTGATGATGCTTTTCTGGATGTGCGACTGTAATGACTTACTGGGAAAAACTCTTCCCCCTTGATGGGAGGAAGAAGCCTGCAAGTGAGATCAAGAAGGCGAGCTACAGGTTGTCCATGAGGCCAGCAGAGAGAGTATGGTGCCAGGCTAGTGAATTCAAGGATGAAAGTGATTCAATGATCTAAGCAGGTTGGCAATGATGAGGGCAATAGCATATTTAACTACATCCTCTGGTGGGTACCATTTCAACCCTCTCATTCTGCCTTCTCAAACCTACTCCACCATTTCATCCCACTCTTACATTGCAGGTATATCTATCCCACTCCAGTCTAGGTGCTTTCTCATAGGCACATCAATACATTCGCCACTAACACTCCTTATGCAATGGCATACCTCTCATCACTATCAACAAATATCCTCTTCATTTTTTCACTGCATTCATATTATTCTCACTCATAGGTCTCTTTTTTAACTCCTTGGAGATGAGAGCAAAGAAAATGAGGGATGGGACAGGGAAATGAAGGTAGTCTTCTTAATCATCTTGCAGTTGATGACTGCTGAAGGGAAGGTGCCAGACATCAGTGAAATCTCAGCTGGCTTAGCTGTGAACACAGAACTAAATATCTGACAGCCTCATGGCGTACAATACTCACTGATGTTAATTTGGAACCAGCAGCCAGCAAAATATGGTCATGTGTGTAATGATCACTTAAAACATCACTAGGTTGACAGCTCAAACTCATGTTTTCAATCACTTAAAAGGGCCTTTTAGTGCCGCTGAGGGGATGGCCCAGGAAAATGAGATGGCGCCTGAAGAGATCATTTTCCTGTGATGGTGCGCCATTAAACAGGCCTGCACCAGCTCAGATACTTGCACTTCTCTGAGACTCATTAGACGGATTGTTGGGTTTCATCTGATGACTCACACATCACACATGAGCAAAGCAATGGTTACAGACAGGGAGAGTTCAGGTTGAAGGATGCAGGATGCCTTAAGCTCTGCTAACCTCAATGAACAGGGTCGACCTAAAGTAACAGCAACAAAGGTTTGGTAACTGGTGACTTGTTTTTTCACAATATGTGTAAAGATTGGAAGAGTCCATATTCCATATGAGTGGCACAAGGTTGCAGTCCTTTATCTTCTACAGAGAATGAGTCACCTTCACATTCATGAAATGTGATAGATAAGTTCACACTGACCTTGACACGATGATTGCACAATCGTCTTAAACAAACTGGCTAACCTCCTCGCCTTGGCCTTTCATTGTCCCACAGCAACAAAATGTCCCTACTCTCATTGTTAGCAGGCAAGGGCATCTGGGCCATCAGAGTGATGATGGTGAAATATGACAGGGAAATACAAGCTGCACGCAAAGCACTTCCATTTCACACCCAATTTTTTTGCCTGTCAGTGCCTCAGCTGCTGCCTTGTGTTCATGGGGTTGGGTCTGCACGTGTGCAGGCAGAGTAGCCATTGGCTCCATCAAGCCCCCAAGGAAGTCAGCCAAGAGCATTTCAGCAGTCAGACTATTCTACCTCAACCTCTGCTCAAGATTCAGGAGTTGCATTGTGCCAAAGTGTTGGGAAGAAGCAATAAGGTCTGTGGATGCACAAGAATATCACATTGCTATGTTACACAATGATTGGTAAGTTGCTTTTTGATCTAGCAACCATAGAAATATTATTTCTTCTCACTTACACTGTCTTCCCCACTTCTGTTTACAGCCTGGCAAATGGGGACTTTACTCTTAATTTATAGTTAATAAATTAAAAACGCTGAGCATCAGTGACTGTGAAAAATGTACTGGTTGTTTCTTAGACTGCTTTGTCTTAATGTCAATGCATGAGTGACGGACGGCAAAAGTTATCTTTGCACAGGTTGCCAGATGGGTGGATTGGGGAGACAAAATGCATCTTGCATTAGTGAAGGTATTTGAAGAATCCTGTGCGGCAATGATCTTTGGTGCTTATGGTGTTGGTGCATCATGTTCCAACTCCTCCTCACAATTGTTTGAAGAGGCACTATGCTCTGGACCTTCTTCCTCTTTGGGCCTAACCATGTTTCATTGCAATATTGTGCAGTGGGCAATGTCCCATGGCCACTGTGGAGATCCTGACTGGTTCCTACTGAGGGGCACCTCAAGATGTATCCCTGAGATCTGGCACATCTGGTTTTTGAATTGCTTTCACTTTTTCTCTGCTGGGTCTCTTTGATTGGCTTTTTCATGGGTGTCATCAGCTTTTTCAATAGGCGCCCCTTGGCCTTGAGCAAATGCTTTGTAAGTGTGCTGTAAGTTGTGAAGGGAGAGTGAGTTCTTCAGGACAATAGTACTGTGGGCCATGAATTTTGCACTCGCTTCCTTTCAAAGCTCCCTTTGACATTGTACATTGATGGAGAAGCAGTTCCCGTGGTTGATGAGCACTCCTGGGAGATCAGAGGTTGCATACATTCAATGATACCCTATATTTATGCCAAGCCAGCCAGAACTTCTGCCCTGAGTGCTCAGTCATTCTGATTGGCACCATCATAGGCAAAGTATACTTAATTTCTGGTCTGGAAGACAAGTCATCAGTTGCCTCTTTATTTATAAGCCTCATTTATACGCCAGCAACCACAAGATCCTCCAAATGTTTCTGACGGAGTCCTGGGAAGATCCAGAAGCAAAAACATTGAGGCGGGAGTCTTATAGACAAGTAAAGCATGGCCACCAGACCAACTTGGATGTAGATGCCAACCTAACAAATGTGACTCAAGACCCTGATCCTCCTTGAGATGCTAGTGTTCTGATGCATTGAGGAAATTTATCATCTACCTGTATACTCTTTGTGACAGGTTCTGCCTTCTGTGAACTGCGCCTGTCTGCTGATTCACTTTGTCCTGTGGTGCTGCAGGTCAGTGAACCAACGAACTGTCGCTGCTTCTGCTGCTGTTCTTCTGTTGCTACAGATCACCTTGGTTTTTACATGAAAGTAAAACATCCAAAATTGTTCCTTTGTTGATCTGATAGCTGACAGCTTCAGAGAGCAGATCAAACACAAAATCCTCTAAAGTGTAGGTGAGCCCTCCAAAATGTGTAAAGTCAACAGTGTCAACTCTTTTGTTTTTCTCCTACACATTTTTCAAGCTCATCCAAGAAGTTAGTCTTGGAAAATATGAAACTCTCTCTTTTTATTTGCTTAGTATCGAACACTGGAAGTCACAGACATAAGCTTTCTCCACTCTGTCACAGGTGTGTGAAGTTCAACCTCAGACAATCTCTCAGCCAACATTGTGAACTTTCCAATTCATGACAGCTTTCCTTATGGTTTGTCTGAATGTAGTTACTGATTTCACACTAATTGCATTTCCGACATAACAGAAATTAGCTTTGCTATTGAGAAACACGTTCTTTCGAAGGTGCTGTAACAAATGTTTGTCTCAGTGCATAATTGCTACATACTCAACTCACTTTCGATTTGGTTATTTTTGTTAGTGTGACTGGAGAAATCTTATTTGACTTGCGCGTTTCACGGTCACAGACTGCCATGTTTTGAAATATCTTTTCTGGAGACACTGTGCTTTGGTGGTTGACTGGTTTACTCTTGGGCAAATAGTAGATATAGCCAGTATGTTCTTTTTTCAATGTGAGGCATGTCAGTGATGAGGGGATGAACAATTTCCTACTTTGAATGCTTGCTGTCAATATTACTGATTGGTGCAGAGTTCTTGAAGGAGCAACTTTATAAGACCATAGATTATAGGAGCAGAAGTTATCCATTCACCCCTTTTAGTCTGCACTGATATTCAATGAGCTCATGGCTATCTATATGTCTATCAAGTAACAGTTATATTGAGATGGATGCTTTCAGATATCCTTAAGGCTAGTTAAATTAAACTTGTAGCTCTTGCATTTTTATCCCAAATCCAGCAGTTTCTTTTGGGGATTAGCCCATGTTCCACTCAAAATGGAGTTGGCAACTTCAAAATATAATATTTAACAGCCAGCAGAGAATTTGTTTAAACTCCATTTAAGTTCTGTTATGGACCTGAAAAACTCCCTTCAAATATATGAAGGAGATAGCCCAGACCCTAATGTTTCCTTATTTAAAGGCAAGGGTAAGGCAGTGTGTTCCAGATGTAATTCAATTGGTCATGTTATTTGGCTTTAAGCAAAACACACTTCATTCTTATTCCAAAGTCAAAATCCATACAAATGAAATAAAAATTGAGATAACTTTAATTTGATTGGAAAACTTAATGGAATAATAGATTATTTAACTACTAAACAGCAACAGTTCCAATATAGTAACACCCTATAAACACACATTTGGCAAAAGCAAATTCAGTGAAATATATTATCTCGCAATGTTTATCCAGTCAAGAGGGGAAAAATATCAAGAGAAAATTCTAGCAGAGCAAGAAATCTCAAGTGTTTTGCTGTAGAAGAGAGAGGTGCATGGCAGCTTCAAACCCCAAGTACTACTAAAAACAAAACGAAAACCCTGTTTCTGTGGGAGCCTGACTTTACCCATTCATGCTGCTTCTATTGTTCTGACGTTTAAAAAAAAAGGCCTCACAAACTGTGATTTTTGTTGGTTTGGAACAAACTACTCATTGCCTTTGTCTCAACTTCTCTTCTTGAAAAAAAAAGATGAGAAAATACACCTCTTAAAGCCATAGTAACATCACAGTTAGGAAGAAAATGGATTGGGGTAAATTGCATTGATTGGAAAAATGGTTGAAAGTGTGCTGCCCCAGGGGTGGTGCTGAGTCTCAATGTTGGAGTTCTAAATGAGCCTCAGTTGTTATCCTGACCTCTAATTTTTACCAAGTTTTGTCTTATTTGCTTCATCCATCTGTACTCCAGCAAAGTCCATGACAGACAATGATGGAAATCAATCCCCCGTGCGCCCCTCCCCATGCTTTGCCATACGTTAGTTGAACAGTAAAAGACTTGTTTGTTTTAAGCTCAGGTGCATTTTGTTGTGTGTTCTGCTGCTTTGCTGTTATCCACACGATTTTCCGACCGTCTTCCAGATATTGAGCAGTTTTTTTGGGCATATCATATTTTCAAATTCCTCAATGTATTTTTAAGATTTAGCAATGTTACGATTTGAAACATAGAAGCATTGAAAAATAGGACCAGAATAGGCCATTTGGCCCTTTGAGCCTGCTCTGCCATTCTATATGATCCTGGCTGATCGTCCCACTCAATAGCCTGCTCCTTGCTTTGTCCTGTATATTTTGATCCCTTTAGGCCTGAGTGCTATATCCAACTCCTTTTTGAAATCATGCATTGTTTGGGTTTGATTATTTTCTGTGGCGGAAAATTCCACTGACCCACCACGTCTCCTCATTTCAGTCATAAATGGTTTAGCCCCTATGCTTATACTTTGACCCTACCATCCAGACTTCTGACTCCCTCCACCATCAGGAACATCCTTCCTGCATTGACCATGTCTGCTCATCTCTGTTTATCTCCTGACTTCTTTGATGCTGGTGGATGTTTGGAGAATGAATCTGACGATCGTCAGTTTATTACAATCTTTGTCACTGCTCTCTTTATAAGCATCGCAGTGAATCAAGACTGGCTGGGAGACTTTACCATGAAACAAAGACTGTTGGAATATCATGTGTCTCTTATGGGTAAGACAAGGGAAATCTTTTGACAATATATTTTATCCAGCTTGATGAGTTATCTCTAAAAGCTGCCCTCAAGTTTAGATGACAGCTGCCCTCAGCAGTCTTCTACTTAATAAGAATCAAACTGAATCCTTTATGTGAAAATGGCAGTGTAAGCATTTGGAAAATCCGACAATTAATTAAATAAGCAGAAAATACATTGAATTATTAAGGCTTCTCTTTACAATTTGAAAAATACTGATTTTGGAAATACTGAGGTAAAACCACAGAACATGCTCATATTCTTGCTGCCGAACTGTTTATTGGATAAGTTAGTCCTAGGTTCTGGGTTTCACTGATTTGTAGGAATAAAAGAAATGTGATGTGGTCACATCAAGAAGAATGCCAAATGCAGTGTCTGGTTTAACTTCCAGGCTTGGAACATTTTAATATCTTGTGTAAGTGCTGCCAATCCACTTGTCACCTGGAACAGGTATGAAAAAGATGCAGAGTTGTTAACAGCAGGAAAGCATTGGGTAACGTTTCATTCCCATGCAGGTTTTGGGGGATGAGGCTTAAATAAGATCATGTTGGAGTGAAGTTCAGTCCAGGTTAGAGCAGACTGCAAGTTTTCTTGTGGGGACCATACAACATTCTAGCCAGTTTCTGGAGCTAAACCAGAATGTTTCAGACTGGGCTAAATTATTGTCAGGCTCCCTTCTGCCCATCCTAAAGCAAGCTGTAAGTCCTGTTGTAAAGCTTCATTGCATGGATGCATATATATAACTGGACCCCACAAATTGTGTCTGATTAAGGTGACAGATGAAAGAAGGTCTGCTGAAAAGACCAGCGAGCTGGAGAACATATCTGCAGGGATCTCACCTATTTGTCTGCAAGGAACTGAGTACAACTGGCTCTGTTACTGAGGATCAGCAGGATGGAGTTTTACCATTTGCAACAAGGATGGTTGCAGTTCACATGCAGTACAGAGGAATGCAAATGTAATGAGGCTTTCAGTTGCACATTGCATTTTGATTGTGTGCCTTACTGAAGTGTGAGCATGTTTTGGAATAGAACGCCAGATCTTCAAGCTTGTTTAGGCATACAGCACAGCTGGGATGACAGGCAGGGTCAGTAAACAAGCGGCCAGTTAACAAGCAGTGTTTTTTGGCATTGGCTCTTGGATTGCCTACTTGGAATATGGTATTATTGGTGAGTCTTACCTTAAAATGAACTGTCTTTTTCCACATCTGCTCTTATGCCTAGCAGTTATCTTGGAGCCTGCCTTCCGCATTCTGCCGATGGTAATGTCTGGAATCCATTATGGAGAATACACTGAATTTTCAAACAGAGTAACTCTCCTTACATTCACTTCCCTGGCTGTCAAACAAGGGTTGGCAGCAGGGTCAGTTCCCCACCTTGCCCAGTGACTCCTGTTTTTGCTTCCGCATTAGGTTTTCTGCACTTCTGCTGTTTTACATTATCTATAAAATCAGATAAATGATTTTCTGAATTCTTTTTCAACCTATCGAAATGTTCCACCCTTTGATGTGACCAGGCAAAGCCTTTGAGTGGTCACAAACAATAATTCTTTTGAGGGTGAACTTTGTTGAATACTTTACTACCTGCACTCTACAAGATTAACCTAATGCATTTCCTACACAAAACATAAATAGCGTAGATAGCAGAGCTAAATAATATTGCTCTATTGGTGCATAGTTTGAGCCTCACCACAAATTTCATGGAGTTTTAACCAGGCAGTGCGGCTAACTATACCCTTACGTCTATATGTGTATGGTATTTTGTGTACTGTGATGCATAAGACCAGCAAAAGTGGACCAGTCAGCCCATCAAGTCTACTCCACCATTCAAATGAGATCCTGGCTGATCTGGTAATCCTTGACTCTACTTTCCTACTTTTTCCCCAAACCCTTGATTCTCTTATTGGTTAAAAATCTATATGAATCAGTCTTTAATATACTTAATGGTCTAGCCTTGACAGCCCCCTGCCTTTGGAGTTCCATAGATTCACAGCCTTCTGAGAAAATAAATTCTTCCTCATCTTTATCTTAAATGGGTGGCCCCTTAATTTGGGATTTTCCCCCTGCCCTAGAGTCTTCCAAAAGAGGAAAGAACCTTTCTACATCTATCCCTATTAGGCTGCCTGAGAATCTTAGATGTTTCAATAAGTTCACCTTTAATTCTTTCAAACTCCAATGAGTGCTCAAATTCTACTCATAAAATAATCCCTCCAAACTTGTAATCAATCTATTCAAACTTCTGCGGACTGCAACCAATTCTGGGATATCTTTCTTTGTAAAGGAGACCAAAATTGCTCACAGTATGCCAGCTTGTATCAGACTAGAGCCCTGTATAATTTTAGCAAGACCTCCCCATTTTTACACTCCATTGCCTTTGAAACAAAGCCAACATTTCATCTGTCTTCCATTTTCATCCCTTGACATTGAGTAAGTTCAACTAATTTTCAATGTGGGACATATGAAAGGTCCTTTAATATACAACATCCCAATGGGAAGAACACATTGACTGGGAAAACAATGGGAGTGTACAAGGTTAAAGCTGTCTGCCCCTTTATTTTATTTTTCCCAAGTTCTTTTGTGATGGAAAAAATGACACTGCAAAGGTGTCGGAAAATTTTAGACTTGGTGGACATAAGCCAGGAATGTTGACTTACACGTGGTTTTATTTTTGATCCTGATTAACATCTTTCAACTTTTCTTTACTGTCAGTTATATCCTTTCAGCCATAACAACCGGCAGATTTCAGCACAAAAGTGTCCTCAATATAGCTGACTTTCCAGGTTGTACTGTCTGAAGAATTACTGAAGAAATGCTGTAGAATTTTTGAGAAAGCTTTGCACCTTGTCTTTCTTTATGCAGTGTTATTTTATAGTTGGTAAAAAAAAATCTCTGCACCTTATCTATAACTGGGTTGTGCTGTGATGATTGGCGTATTAAATTCTTGCATATTAAATATGCGAAGGCATGACTTTTGACTTGTTAGCCACATCTAGTAATGTTCGTCTGATAAACTATTTGTATAGTTGGCTTTACCTTAGGAAGGCTTGATGAATATAATGTATTGATTCAACTGTTTTATCCATTAGCATATTACAACTAATTCTCTTTGCAGGTATTACACTTTCTGTTCTGAGGAAAGGTCACTGGACCTGAAATGTTAACTCTGATTTTTCTTCACAGATGCTGCCAGACCTGCTGAGCTTTTCCAGCAGCTCCTGTTTTTGTTACATTTTCTGCAATAGACAGGCAAAAAGCTAGAGGATTTCAGGATTCAGTCCCAATATAGCTGCCATAAATTTGCTGAAAGACTGGCAAAACCCTTCCAAAAATGCCAATGCTTAGGTGTTATACCATTCCTTTTCAGGCTTCACCAAACTTCCAACCAGAGGTGAATTGGAGATCTTTTAGACATTTATTTTGAAATATGTATTGATAATTCATCAAATTGGTGTTGTGCATGGATAAAGAAGAAGATTAATCTTTAATATGAAACCCATACAGTCAAATGGCCTTCCAAATTTCTTTGTTTTGGCACACATCTAATCAGTAGTTTGGAGGTTTCTCACCTTCTATTAAAAATAGCAATACCGTTCTCATGCGCAAGAGTGAATCAATAAATTAGTATTGGCTTGATGACCTCTGGCATCAACGTCTAGTCACATTTTCACAAACCAATTGGCAATCTGTTCCTGGATGAATTGCACTCTGCGCACACACCCTGCTATCCTGGTAATCAATGGTAACCTAAGTAAATTTCCTGACGGCGCCCAATGCCCACCCAAGGAGCTGTATCCCGGCATCGGGTCAATGCTTTCAGAAAGTCAAAAGAAGACAAAACTGCAGAATAGAGGCGGAAAAATTACAAATGGCTGAAAAAGGCTATCTTTTATGAACTTTTGTTATGCATTCATCAGGACTATTTGCAGGAATACCAGTGTAAAGACGGAACAAGATTTTGTACTGTGCGAGAAGAGACTGCTAATTGGTTGGCAAGTGTAGACAGATTGGTAGAGGTGTTGCCATGGAGAGTACACCCATTAGATGATGACTGCTATACAGTATCTTGAAAGATGCACTTTAATATGTTAAATTTCAATTGTGGTCTGAAATGGAAAAAAAAGACTGTTTTTGGTTTTAAGACAAAGAAAAAATGGTGAAACTCATTAGTAAATTGTGTTCACACTGTTGCATTGCTCAAGCAGTAAGGAAGAGAGATAAGATGGCATGGTAGCAGGGTGTGTGTGCAAAGTGCAATACGTCCAGCAACAGATTGCCCATTGGTTTGTACAAATGTGACCAGATGTCAATGCCAGAAGCTATCGGCCCTGACACCAAATTTTTGAATTACTATTGGGCAGGAGAGCGGTATTGCTATTTATAATAGCACGTGAGAAACCCCAAACTACTGGAAAGTCAGAGTCTGTATTTCCACATTTAGTATATTTTATACAATGAACACATTTTTTTCAAAAAATAAAATTGTTATAAAGCTCTTGAACCTTCCATTGAACATTCTGAATAATGAAGTTATCCTTTTCCCATAGTTTGAGTGAGAGACCTCTTGAGTGGCCCAACTTTGAGACCATTGCAATTGTCCATGGTTCATTCTGTCCACCTAGTGATCCACTCTAGAAAGTACTGAGATCTCAGTATTCCCAAACACAATATCTTTGGTTGTCCCATGTGTATGTGCTTAAGGCTATGGTGTTCAAGCCAAAGACAGAAAAGGAGAGAGAGAAAAAAAGATACATGGACAGAAAGGTGTAAAATAAAGAACACATGAACATCAAGAGCCTTAGGATGTCAGAAATTGAAGGAATATGCCACATGGCCTCTCAAACATGTTCCATTGTTCCTGACCTTTAACCTCAATTCCATTTATTTGTCCATATCCTTTGATTTCCTTAGTATTGAAAATCCATTTGATCCCAGCCTTCAGATTACTCACTGATTGAGCATCTGCAACCATCTGTCCCAAGATTCACTTGCCTACGAGTAAAGATATTGCCCCCAAACCTCTGTCTGAAGTGGCCAACGCTTTGACTCTGATCACCTCAGTCAAAGAAAGCAGAGGAAAAAGTGAGATGGGAAAAGAAAGAACTTGAAAGAGGCAACAGAAATGACTGCACAGAAGACAGAGATGGAGAGATAAATAAGCAAAATGTTACTATAATAAAATAGCGAAAGACTGGAAAATAAGTAGTGAAAGTGATTTCTTCTGTGAGCAACACCATAACATATCAACTGCTGACATTAAAAATAGGCTGTACAACAACCTACATTTATATAACAAATTTTATATGGTAGAACATCCCTTGAGTCTTCTCAGGAGAACTTTCAAACTGAAATTTGGGCTCTCTTTTTAATCCACTGTGTCCAAAAGTCTACTGAAAACTCATTTAGTCCGTGCTAGCTCTGAGGTTCAGGCAGTTTTGACTTTAATACCATCAGAGTTTTTCATAAAGATTGATGTCTGTAATAACCTTTTGAATGCATGAGCTCCATTTATTTTTTATGACTGAGTTGCTCTGTGCACATCAATTGCTTTCTGTGTTGCTGTTGTGATTCAGAGGCTTGTATCAGAATGAAGTCTGCCTCAGAATTTGGCTGATTCCAGAGGGCCAGTAGTCAGAGAGGCGGTTGATTGTGAGATATGAAGGAGAACTTGCAGGTGTGCCAGGTAAATTCATTCAAAAGTTCAGGAATTCAAGGCTTGGAGCAAGGAGAGACCCCACTGAGCTCTCACTGGGTCTTTCATTTTTGCTCACATCTCTGTCCATCTCTATGGTGCATTTAGGTCACCGTCATTTAGATGACACCCTGCCGTTAGCAAAATGCCAGCAGACTCATCAAATAGCCCTTAATTGGATCTGTAATTATGCTAATTGGCTTCCTACTTCCTCAAAACAGGAATCTCACTGCTGGATAGGAGCCCCCTAGTAGTGGGACAGCCCCAAGTGTGATTGTTGCTATTTTTACCACATCTGTCATCCATGAACTAGTAACATTGTGCCCAATGTCACAACCTTTTAAAAGGCGGATAGCATTGAAAGTGTGAAAACATTTTCATTTTAAATAACTAATTGCTGCAGACATAGCCAACAACACCCAGTTTAGATCTGTTAATGTAGAAGAGACTTGGTGCAGAGTTCTGCATTAATCACTCTGTGGCTATTTATAATCTGTTATATTTGCCCACACCTCCCAAATACGGCTGCAACAGTACTTTAGTTAGAGAGGAAGATGATGTTCCTTTTATAAAAGTACAAAAAAGATTTGCAACACAAAAGAAGGCCATTTGGGCTTTTGTGTTTGTGTTGATTTAGAAAGAGATATCATCTCTAATCCCGCCTCCAACTCTGCAAAGGCATGTACATTCTTCATCTCGGTTCAATATCACAGTAGAGACACAGACAAAACATTACCTTGGGGGATGAAATAAGAAAATATAGGCCCCCTATTGCCCAATTATTTCAATTTAAAAAAGACACAGGACGTATTCTATTTGTTTGCTGAGAATAGGTCCTTGTGTGTGAAATTAAATCACTTTTAGTAGGGATAAATGAGTCATGTCACAAGAATGACTTTTTATCTTAAATTTTCAGTGGAGCAATTAACACACAGAATTGTTCAGCAAGTATTATCACATCATTGAATCATATCTAACAAAATTATGAGGGGAAAACGTTTTACACAGAGGGTGATCCGTGTGTGGAATGAAATTCCCGAGGAAGTAGTCAATGTGGGTACACTTACAGTGTTTAAAAGACATTTGGATAAGTACATGAATAAGAAAGGTTTGGAGGGATACAGGTCTGGAGAAGGAAGTTGGGACTAGTTTAATTTAAGATTATGTTCGCTGTGGGCTGGTTAGATCAAAGGTTCTGTTTCTATGCTGTGTAATACAATGACTACAACAGCCAACATGGGCCAATCAGAGTCTTTTTGTTAACCAATCAGCATCCTCCTCTTCTGTAGTATAAACTCTCATGATCATTTATAATTTGGCATTGTGCGTGTGTGTGTGTGCTTATCTTGAAGACTGCAAGCTGAAATGTTTTGGCAATATTCAAATAAGTAAAAGCAAATGAGTAACCAAATGAGTAAAAGGACAATTTGGAACTGGAATGACAGGAAGAATGACTGTTGGACCTGTAGTAGGAATGACAACTTCTCTCATTAATAAAAATCCTCAAACTTTCAAAAAGCTACAAATAAACTCAACTGAATGTGAATTCTGTGTGTAACAGAAAATAGGGAATTGCTCAGAGCTCCAGGGAAGGCTTTGTGGACCTTATTAAAATATTCTGAAACATTCATCGCTCTGAGCTGCAGAGGATAAATTCTAAAAGGATAATAATCATCCAAATCTAATCCCTCGAGTATCCTTTTTCTCATTGCTCCAGTATTGATGCCTGTGTCTACAGCTGTCTGGGCTCCAAACAATGGAGTTTCCTCCCAACATATTTCAAACTTTCTCTCCTTGATTACAGATTTGGTCGCCTGCCCTAATGTTCCCTGATAAGGCTCAGAGCCAATATTGCTTCAATAAGCACTGCTGTGAAGTGTCTTAAGGTGTTTTAGCACTGTTCCTTCAGGGCTTCAGTAATGCTAAATGACGCTATATATCATGGTGTGGGATAGTACCAATGGGCTTACAAGTACATTTGTTACAGAAGTCACTTATTGTGATTTAGACAACTCCATTCTCAAAAGCATCAAAAGTTGTGAATTTTCTTCACTTTCCGATGCACTCTGTAATTAGTTGTATTCCTGAACAGGGATATGGTGAAGAGATGAAGAGACTCATTTGAAATCTTTGTTTCATTCATTGCCATTTCGTTGGAACAGAGATTTCTCGTTTGTAAAAGTGATAAATGTTTCTTATTGTAGATATAAGTGGGACTTTGAATCTGATAAAAGCACAGCTGTGCCATGTTAGTCCCAAAGCTCTGAAAAGTAATTACACGTACTATACGCCTGCCTTAATTTAACCTTTAAAATCAGAAATGTTCATTTAATAGATTAAGCTGAGGAAATGCGCTATCTACTCACACTCATGCATTCGTGACTGTATCATGAACCGATGATTGATAACCTGCATAGCTACAGCGACAAGCTGTATTTATAAAGCGTCTTAAAAAATCTCAAGGCAGTTTAATCAAAGAATATTTGATAATAAGCCTCAAAAAATATTATTAGATGACCAAAAGCTTTTGTCAAATAAAGAACAGTTCTACAGCAGGACAGTTGCTCAGTGGTTAGCACTGCTGCCTCAGCGCCAGGGACCCACGTTCAATTCCACCCTTGGGCGACTGCCTGTCTGCATGGAGTCAGCACATTCTCCCTGTGTCTGTGTGGGTTTCCTCCAGGTGCTCCTGTTTCCTCCCGCAGTCCAAATATGTGCAAGGTAGGTGGATTGGCCATGCAAAATTGCCCGTAGTGCCCAGGACTGTTTAGGTTAGGTGGGCTAAATTTGAGGAAATGCACGGATAGGGGAAATGAATCAAGGTGGAATACTCTTTGGAGGGGTAGTGTGGATCTGTAGGGCCAAATGGCCAGTTTCCACACTGTAGGGATTGTATGCTTCAGAAATAGGTTATTTCACCCATCAAGCCTACATTGAGTCTCTTGAAGATCCATCCAGTTGGTTTCCTTTCTATGCCCTTTCTTCATATCCTAAATATGTTTAAAAATCAAGTACTTATTCATTCCACTTTAAAGATTATTGTTTAACTGATACTAATCATCCAAATCAAGCAGTGCAATCAAATCATATAAAATTATTATCAGTAAACCTCTTTCCTCATGTCTTATTTGTTAGTCACCTTAAATGTGCTACCATTCAGCCATTGGACAGAATTTCTCTTTAATGATTCTCTTGAAAGCTTTCATGGTTTTAAACACCTCTATCAAATCTCCCCTCCACCTTCTCTGCTCTAAGAACATTACACCTATTCCAATCTATCTGGGGAACTGCAATCCCTCATCTTTGGAGCCATTCCAGTAAGTCTCATCTCTGAAATCATCATGTCCTTATTAAAGTGGATTCAGACACTTCAGTTCAGCCTGGTCTCCCCATCAAGCTGACCTCTGTCATATGCTGCCATTTCACCTTGCTCTCTAACGCTTTCATCCTCTTGTGCACTCTGGTTGTCCTCAATAGCTCCCTCATAACAATGTTCCCAGATGATTCCTGAACCATCTTCTCTTTAAGTCTCCTGATTGCTCCATCATATTTGTGCTTTGGCTTTGTTTTATCTCGCTCAGATTGCTCTTCAGTACACTGATGTTGGTTGTCTTGCAGTTAAGTATTTTTATTCAAGACAGCTCCTGTCCTTCTCTACTCGATATTATGATTAACCTTCTTGAGATGTTCCCCCAGTGTGCCATTTCCCACTTGACCCACTTCAAAGCCTCAATATCTTCTTCTTCATTGGGCAGGGAACTTGGTCACGAAAAATCACCTAAACACAGCTCAGATATTTCCCTCCTTCTCTTCCTTTGAGATGATAAAGAATCCATTCAATATTGGGAACTTCAAGTCTCCCATTCTCAGTACGCCATTGTTCTTGCACCTTCCTGTTCACGTTCAAGTGCTACAGCCAAGCTTGAACAGATAACAACGCTCCACAAATCTAGTTCCAGTGCCCAGGAATGGGAGGACCTTGCTCCTATGCTATATTTTTCGTTCTGCATTGACTTGGCAGAGCCTCTTATTTCTATTCTCATTAGAGCACGGTATTGGGAAGAATTCAGAGGCTACTATCAATGAGATCCTGTTTTCTATATTTACTCTGCACACTTGGGTGGCACAATCCCCGTCATTGTCCACCCTATTTTGTTGGTTCTGACCTCGATCACGACTTCTGCTCCTCCTTGTCCCCTGGTAGAATGTACTTCACCTTTCCCTGACAGTCCTTTCTCGGTGACTTGAGAGAAAACATAGAACCCGGGTCTCAAATCAAATGCAGAAGAGCTGCTTGTCTGTTCCATTGACTTTTGAACCCACAACTATTACTGTGTTCCTGTATTTCACCTCCCACTCCATGTGTTCCTTTGACTCATAGTGCTAGGCTTGGGGCTGGGCATGTTGTAACCCCCACTGGTACATACGGTTGAATGTTGGTATGAGGGTCCTACAACTCCCGAAATGGATTCCTGTGCTTTCTGTCTCTTCCTACCCTTTCTGACTGCCACACACTTATATAACTCAGTCTGGCCAGGGGGTAACATTCTCCTGAATAGAGTGATTCAAGAAGCATTCAACCACCCATTTACACAATAGAGAGTCCAACCAGCCCTCAAACTCAAAACCTTGGCTTGAGTTCAAGCAGTTGAAATATGAGCCTTCAAAACACATGAAACAACATGAAGTTCTAGCACAACGCAGGAATTTTGGCTGACCATTCTAATTGGAAACTTCAGAGAATAAAGAAATTCCTTCTCAGGTATAAGATGATGATTCATAATTGCTATTAATTTGGTCTGTGATATTAATATGTTAACTTTCATTTACTTTTCTACCATTCCTCAAAACTAAAGGCAAGTTATTTTCTCATGTTGAACTAACATGAAAGTATTCAGGAGTCAAACAAACAAAAGTGTTGTTAAGAGTGACATAAATCTAACTTAAAAAGAATTTAAACAAAGCAAAAGGAAATCAAACAGCTCATGTGAAATACATTTAAAAGAAACAAAGGAACATTTGATGTCCAATGCGTTTTGGACTGCATCTATTTCAGAATTTTCACATGATTCTGTTTTTTCCAGATAACATACAATGTCAAGAGTAGATATTCTCCTGCATAAATCACTGACCTTAGCCTTGGCAACTGCAGAGGCTGTTGCAACTGGCTTTGAAAGCAATGGTAGATTAAAGAGAAGCCAAGTTTTATTTTCATGTAATTGCCATGAGTACGTGGCAGATAAAAAGCAAGCCTTCATCTCTTTGTACAATTCTGATTTCATAGCATGTTAGAGCATAGGATTCTTAGCAACTCGCAGTAGCTACCCACCTACACACAGTCTCTGCGTTACAGAGTACCTTTGCTGTGCTTAATCCTCAGGAATCTCCTGTGGCTGAATTATTCTAAAGCTAGAAACGAGGTCAATGTTAGAGCAGTGAAGACTGAGAGAATTATAAGCACTAGTGAATGTTCATATTCACGTAAATCATTCCAGGGCATGCTGAAAGCAGACAGTGTTGGAAAAGCATAATTGCATTTAAAACAAGACAGGGTCAGGCTAGGGTCTGGAGTGGCTATTATCAGTTCAGGGTCAAGCAAATCAGTTCATCTCTGATTCTCGCCACATGCTTGTAAAATTACTTTGATGTTCAAGTTTGAGCTTTAAGGAAGGAGATCCTGAACTTGAACTCCAGGCTGGTTCAGTGGGGCGCATTGTGCCAGCCAAGAGAGACCGTAAGAACTGTTGAAGCTAGAGTCAGAGGTAACATACAGTGTGGAGCTGGAGGAGCACAGCAGGCCAGGCAGCATCAGAGGAGCAGGAAAGTTGACGTTTCAGGGCAGGAGCCATCTTCAGAAATGGGGGAGGGGAAAGGGAGCTCCGAAACCTTGGTAACACTCTTACATCTGAGTCAGAAGGCCATGAGTTGAAGTACCCTCTCCAGAAATTTCAAGATGAAATCTCAGCTTTGTAAGGTTATGTCATCATTAAATGGAAACACTATCTGCCTTCCAGACTTGTGATAGAATATTCCTTGTCAGTATTTAAAGACCATGGGAGGTCAACTTAATGTCTGAGCCAATATTAATTGCTTAATCAGGATGACGAAAAAAACAAATTATTTGTGCAATAAGTCAATGTTTATGTGAGCTTTCTGCACATAAACTGGCTGCTGCATTTCCTATATTATAATGGTGAGGATACTTCTAAAGTATTTCCAAAGGCTTAAAGTGCTTTGCATCAGCTGCAGGGCATGAAAGGTATTATATAAATGTAGCTTTTGCTTTCTTAAGAAAGAAGAATTCTTGCCTTGTAATTATTTTTCGATCAGAATTTGATATCCAAAGCATTTCCTCTGCAGGAACTTCTATTCAATTTGATTAAATTAACTAACAAGTATCAAATTAAAGGAGTAGGATGACAATGACATTGATAGAGGCTTTAGTTTGAAATATCTATTCGTGCTTTAATTACTTTTAAAATAGGTAGTCAAATTTTGTACCTGGATTTACATACTGTCTCTTTGATGCCAGCAGAAGACCTCGTAACAATGCTATGTTACGATACCTATAGAGACTGACAAATTTTTAAAAAAGAAGCTCGAGAATCCAGTGAATGGCTAAAATGTTGATAAATAAGGTTTCAGGTTACAAGACTTTCATTACAATAATCAAACTAAAAGCAACAAAAACTATACATGATTTCAATACAGAACTTTTAGCCCGATCTCCATAAAAATCCTTAATTCTATAGTTACAATGCTAAAACTGTCCCTGCCATTATACGCTTAATTCTATATCTTATGTTCACCATATGTTCACTTCATTCACCAATCCAAAGATATTTTCACTTCCTTTCTGTTTTCTTTTCTGGCAGCATATCCTCTATGCCATGAATTCACTTTCATGGTGAGGGTTGAATTAGACAGCTATCCCTCTAGACAAAGCTAGGGATATCTCTCAGTTTTGTTTAAACCCTCAAAACATGGGTCACTTCAATCTGAGTGTGAATTCCCATCTACATCTTAAATGATGAACAATAGATGCTTATTGCCTCTATTTTTATGCTGTCTCTTTGATCCTTGCAGGCTGGCTTTTCTGTGAAGATCAGGGATGCATTAGGAAAAATCTAATAAACCAATACGACAGTTGCTTGCTTTGGATTCTTTTGTTTTTAAAACCCCATTTCATGGCAATGTGAATTACACGGGTCTTATATCTAGGTAGATACGCTAAACTGCTCACCATTGGACTCTCTACTGCATTCTTTTTTGAACAGACAATTTAAAGTACACACAAACAGTTACAAAACCTGATGTTACTATCATCATCTTGTGACATGGGGACTAATAGTCTATACGCTGTCAACACAGCATTGTTTTAACATGAACAATATTCCCAGCAAGACAACTCAAGCCTCCTTTAATCTTTAACAACTAAGATCGTGCAAGCTTGGAGGTGGGTATATGTCAAAACAGATCACATGACCTGTTCATTCTTCTAATTTACATATATCAAAGAGGCAGTTCCAAAACATAACTGTCTTATAAATTTGCTATTTTCTACAGTGGTCTCAACCAAATAAAATAGATATATACTGCCAACATAGATGCTGCTTATGACCAGCCTATCATTTGGGATGCTCACAGTTATGAATGAATTTAAAATTAAGCGTAGCAAAATTAATGCTTGGTACAAAAATGAAAGAAACTCACAAAAGTGAGAACACTGCATATGCTGGCTGGTTACAATTCATAACTAACTATAACTCATTGAGAAAATAAAACCAAATGACCTCAGTACAGAAGTAGGCCGTACATCCTATCAAGTCAGCTGTATTATTCAATGAGATCATGGCTGATCTTGAACTCCATTTTCCTGCCTATTCCCCATAATCCGTGATTCCCTCATTGATTAAAAGTCTGTCTATCTCAGCCTTGAATATGTTTAATGACTCAGCTTGACAGCCCTCTGTGGTAAAGAATTCCACAATTTAACTATCTTCTGGGAATAGAAATGTCTCCTCATCTCTGTCTTAACTGAGTGATCTATTTGACTGAGACTGTACTTTCTGGTCTAAACTCTACCAAAAGGGGAACAATACTCTTTGCATCTACCTTGTCACTTCTCCAAAGAATGTTATATGTTTCAGACTCCTAAACTCCAGTAAGTATGAACCCAACCTACTCAATATCTGTCATAGAGTTATAGATTCACTTGATCACACAGCACTGAAACAGACCATTTGGCTCAACAAGTCCATGTTGAACACAATCACAAACTAAACTGGTCCCACCTGCCTACTCCTGGCCTATATCCCTCCAAATCTTTCCTAATTCAGGTATTTATCTAAATGTCCTTTAAACGTTATCATTCTACCCTCATCTACAGCTTCTCAGGAAGTTCATTCCACAGACAAACCACTTCTCTGTAAAAATTTGTCCCCCTGCTTAAAAATGTGTCCCCTAGTCTTGAAAACCCCCATTCCAATCAGCCTAATAAAACTTCTCTAGACTGCGTTCAACGTTAGCACAGTCGGTTCTGATAAAATAAGATAGTTCCGTTCCCTTGTGATCTCGTGTTGTAAGAGAATCGCACAATAACTGCAACATTTAAAGTGATGGGGGCAGAATCATGTTATGGCTAGTACAGGTTGGGAAAGTTTAGTGTTCTACAAATTGTGTTCTAAAATTCTTCAATCATGCTAAAATCAATTTGCATTAAAGAAAGATTCTAGGAACTGCAGATGCTAGAGAATCTGAGATGACATGGTGTGGAGCTGAATGAACACAGCAGGCCAAGCAGCACCAGAGGAGCAGGAAGGCTGATGTTTCGGGTCAGAACCCTTCTTCAGAAATGGAGGGCGGAAGGGGATTCTGAAATAAATAGGGAGAATGGGGGAAGCGGATAGAAGATGAATGACGGAGAAGATAGGTGGAGGGTAGACAGACAGGACAAAGAGGCGGGGTTAGAGCCAGTGAACGTGAATGTAGGTGGGGAGTTATGGGTGGATAGGTCAGTCCTGGGAGGACAGACAGGTCGGGGGGGGGGGGGGAAGGATGAGGTTTGTGGGTAGGGGTTGGGGGTGGGGGTGGAGGCGGGGCTTGAGGTGGGAGGAATGGTTAGGGAGGCGGGGACTAGCTGGGCTGGTTTTGGCATGTGGTTGGGGAAGGGGAGATTTTGAAGCTTGTGAAGTCCACATTGGAACCTGTGGGCTGCAGGGTTCCCAAGCAAAACATGAGATTCCGTTCCTGCATCTTTCGAGTGGTGTCATTGTAACAATGCAGGAGGCCCAGGATGGACATGTCGTCTGAGGAGTGGGGTGGGGGAGCAGATTTGAAATGGTTCGTGACTGGGAGGTGCAGTTGTTTGTTGCGCACAGAGTGTAGGTGTTCCACAAAGCGGTCCCCAAGCCTCCGTTTGGTTTCCCCGATGTCGAGGAGAACAACAGGAACAGTGGATACAGCATATAGCATTGACAGATGTGCAGGTGAACATCTGTTTAATATGAAAAGTCTTCCTAGGGCCTGGGATCGGGGTTAGGGCTGAGGTATAGGGGCAGGTGTAGCACTTGCTTCGGGAAAAGTGCCGGGGGATGGTGGGGCTGGAGGGGAGTGTGGAGCGGACAAGGGAGTCACGGAGAGAGTGGTCCCTCCGGAAAGCACATAACAGTAGGGAGGGAGAAATGTCTTTGGTAGTGGGATCAGATTGCAGATGGCGGAAATGTCAGAGGATGATGCGTTGTATTTGGAGGTTGGTGGGGTGGTATGTGAGGACACGGGGGATTCTGTTTTGGTTATTATTGTGGATGGGGGTGTGAGGGATATGTTGCGGGAAATGCAGGAGACACGGTCGAGGGCATTTTTGATCACTGTGGAGGGGAAGTTGCGGTTTTTGCATCTGGGATGTTCGGGAGTGGAATGCCTCATCTCAGAAGCAGATGCGGCAGAAGCAAAGGAATTGGCCTTCGCTGCACCTGCTCCCAAGATGAGGCATTCCACAGAGAGGGACTACTCTCTCCGTGACTCCCTTGTCCGCTCCACACTCCTCTCCAGCCCCACCACCCCCGGCACTTTTCCCTGCAACCGAAGCAAGTGCTACACCTGCCCCTATAACCTCCACCCTTCACCCCCATGCCAGGTCCGAGGAAAACTTTTCACATTAAACAGATGTTCACCTGCACATCTGTCAATGAGATATACTATATCTACTGTTCCGTTGTGGCCTCCTCTACATTGGGGAAACCAAATGGAGGCTTGGGAACCGCTTTGCGAAACATCTGCGCTCTGTTCGCAACAAATAACTACACCTCCCAGTCGCGAACCATTTCAATTCCCCACTCCCACTCCTCAGACGACATGTCCATCCTGGGCCTCCTGCATTGTTACAATGATGCCAATCAAAAAATGCTGGAACAGCATCTCATATTTCGCTTGGGAACCCTGCAGCCCAAGGATATCAATGTGGGCCTCACAAGCTTCAAAATCTCCCCTTCCCCGACCACACGCCAAAACCAGCCCAGCTAGTCACCACCTCCTGAATCATTCCTCCCACTTCAAGCCACACCCCCACCCCCAACCCCTACCCACTAACTTCTTCCAGACCCACCCCCCACGACGTGTCCATCCTCCCTGGGCTGACCTATCCCCCCATAACTCCCTACCTACATTCACCTTCACTGGCTCTAAACCCACCTCTTTGTCCTGTCTGTCTCCTCTCACGCTATCTTCTCCTTCATCCATCTTCTATCCACCTCCCCCAGTCTCCCTATTTGTTTCAGAATCCCCTTCCCCTCCTCCATTTCTGAAGAAGGGCCCCGACCTGAAATGTCAGCCTTCCTTCTCCTCTGAGGCTGCTTGGCCTGCTGTGTTCATCCAGCTTCACACCATGTTATCTTGCATTGAAGAAACACGTGTTTTATCAGAACCAACTGTACATCTTTAAGCGTAAGTAATTCATTCATAATTAAACTATAAATTAGTTTCCTTCAAAACTTTGGCACACAATTAACAGTGATGACTAAATTATTCCAAACAAACCCTCGCTCCCCCCCACCCCAAAATCAGAATAGATAAAAACTTGAGTGATCAGCTGGATTTATTACAAGAACTTTTGGCTTAATGCCTCAATAATGCCGAACAATGGAATGGCTGCGAATTGAAAGTTGGCTGTATTGTTTAAGTTATTCCTTCAGGGCACTTTTTACATTAGTCAATTCAAGGCTGTGGCTCTAATGAAATATAACAGTTACCACAGCATGATCTTCTCACCGGGGTGATATTTGTACAAATAGCACTTTCTGCCACTGGGTTTTGATTTCATTAGAAACTGCTGAAGTTAGAATTTTGTCATGGTAGTTATAGAAAGACATTTAAACAGATTTTTAGCTTTCAGACAGGCACCCACTCTGTTTGCCAGTGAATCTGCTGATATGGAACATGTGTATGAGCGTATGAATGAGAATCGAGAGCAGGCCATTCTGACCCTTGAGGCTGCTCTTCCATTTGTTAAGATCATGACTGATCTGCTTGTGGCTTCAACTTCACTTTCTTGCCTACAACCAATACCACTTCATTCCCTTGTTAGTCAAGAATCTGTTGACATCTATCTTTAGAATATTCAACTGCTCTATCTCTGCTGCTCCATGGGGCAGAAAATTTCACACTCATTACCCCCGAGGCAAAACATTTCTACTCTTAAGCAGGAGACCCCTTGTTTTTTAAACAGTATAATCCAGTTCTGTTTTCCTCACACGGGGAAACGTCCTTTCAGTATCTGTATTATTGAGACCTCTCAGGATCTTATACGAATCAGAACGATTGTCTCTTATTCTTTTAAACTTCAATGGATATAGATACAATCTGTCTGACCTTTCCTCCTAAGATAACTCCTACATCCCAAGAGCAGTTGACTGAACCTCCTCTGAACTGCTTCCAATGCAGCCACACCCTTTGTTAAATAGGGAGACCAAATCTGTACCCAGTACTCTAGATTGGCCTCACCAGCATCATGCACAAGTGTTGCAAAACTTCTTTACTTTTACATTCCACTCTTCTTGCATTAAACAACATTTCATTTGCTTGCCTATCCACTTGCTGCACTTGTATACGAGCTAATTTTGATTCATTTTCTAGGACGCCCAGATCCTGTTGTACCTCAGTGTTCTGCAATCTCTGTCCGTTTAGATCTCCTGCAAAGGTTGATAAGTTCACATTTTCCCGCATTATGACACCGCTGCCAAATTTTTGCTGACTGATTTAATCATTCTATATCTGTTTGTAGATTCCTCATGTCAACATTTTAGCCTCCTTCATATCTTCAGGCCTTTATCAAATTTAGTAACCATACATTTGGTTCCTTCAAGTGTCTTTGAACTTGGGGCATCTATGATGCTCTGTCCTGAGAACTGGCATGAGCTTCATAATTATGTCCTCTATTTTCCTGAGGCAAGACAGAGGCCTAGCTTTTGCCTACTTTGTTTGGAAAGTGATTAAATATATGTCTGCGGCTTTTCTATATTTATCTAAAGCCTTTCTTTTGAAGTGAATGGATGATCTGACTGGATTTTGGCAAATCTGTAGAAAGCCATTTTTGTTCATTTTGAAGACAAACTGGGAGTGTTTATTGAGATTGTTTCATTTGCATGGTTTTAATTATGTGCTAAAATAATGAACAAAACAGATCAATCAATAGTTATTTGTGAATTAATTAATTTTGCTATTTTGTCTACGCAGTAATACACAATAATTTCACAGCGTATACAATTTTGATCAGAGACATATTTATTATTTCTCCCGTTTTGCCTCAAATTTTGCCATACTGATTTCTCAAATTCACTTCAGAGATAAGAACATTGATGGCAAAGCCACATTTACTGTCTACCCCTAATTTGTCTAGAATTAGCCCATCTCAGAGGGCTGTGAGCAGTCAACTACATTTCCATGAATCTTGTGTTATGTTTGGTCAGACTGGGTAAAGACAGTGGTTTTCCTCCCCCACTAGGCATTAATGAACCAGATTGCTTTATTTACCAAAACTATCCACTAATTTTATTGCAATTATCAATGAGACTAGTGTCTTATGCCAAATTTATTATTTGAAGTTAAGTGCAATCATGCATGATGGGAATTGAACCCTTGTTGTCACAGCATTGATCTTGCCTCTTTAGAACTAATTCACTAAAATTACAACTTCGCTACTGTCCCTTCTTGCGCTAGCTATAAAACCAATGCTTAAATTAGCCGAAGGCAAAAGCTAGAATGATACTTAAGCAGTGATCATTTTTCTTTGTATTTTCATCACTTTACTTGGAACAAAAGATTTAATTCTTAATCGGTGCTACAAATAACTCTGTGGTTGTCACCAGCAGCGTTAGTAATGTTCTCCATAGGTTCACTGTCCTTGCATTCAAATAGGAAAGTTGAGTCACTGACTTGAAGAGGTGACTTTCTATAGCATTGCTATAAACGGACCAATAAAAAACAAGTGGACCTCGTTACTGGGATGAAAGGAATCGACTGGACTAACAGACCCACAGATTGAAAGCACACAAATAGAAGTTAAAAGAACAGGAACCAAGGATTTTTTTTTGTACATGGGATGTGGGCATTGCTGTCTGGGCCAGCAATTAGTGTCCATCCCTAGTTGCCCTTGAAAAGGTGGTGGTGAGCTGCCTTCATGATTCACTGCAGTTTATGTATTATAGGTAGACCACAATGCCATTAGGGAGGGAATTCCAGGGTTTTGATCCAATGACAGTGAAGAAATGGTGATTTATTTCCAAAGCAGGATGGTGGGGGCCTTAGGTGGAATCTTTCAGCTGGTGGTGTCCCCATGTCTCTGCTGCCCTTGTTCTGGAGGGTAGCAGTTGCAGGTTTAGAAGGTGCTGTCAAAGAAGCCTTGGTGAGTTATTGAAGTGCATCTTGGAGAAGGTACAGACTGTGCCTCTGTTCGTTGGTGTTTGAGAGAATGAAAGCAAAAGATGTTAGATGGTGCCCCAGACAAACTGTTATGCCCAGGATGCTGTTGAGCTTCTTGTGTGTTTTTGGAGCTGCACTCATACAGGCAAGTCGGGAGTGTTCCGTCACATTCTTGACTTGTGCCCAAAAGATGATTGTCAATGTCCCATTTGTCTTTCTAAGAGATAACCTTAAAGGTGATAGGAAATACACCATTAATTGATATTTATTCATCAAAAGTATTCCATAAGTATCTATAGAAAACAAGTTATCAATAATACTAAGTAGTAAAACAGTTACAATTGAAGTTTTTGCAGTGAGTTTGTTAAAGTCTATTTATAAAGGTTCCTTGCTAAAATCTCTGTTTTTAATACCAAGCCAAGAGGATCTGGTCAAAGACTAGAAAACATAGCCTAAGAAATTGACAGCAAGTTGAAAATGAAAGTCTGGTGTCCACTGCCCAGGGCACAGTCTCCGAGTGATGTTATATTGTTCACTCTTGCACATGTTGTGCCGGGCTTCATGGTGCCAAAGTATTCCATTCTATTAATATCCAGCTAGCATGATGACTAGTAGCGTACAGCAAAGGTCTGTGCCCACTTTCCAGGCAGCTGTCACATTTCTTCCGTATTGGATCAATCATCCATCTGAGACACCATGCCTCTGCAGAGCAAGCTGAAGGTTTCCTGCTTGGATTCATGGTCTCCTAAGTCATAGTCCCTCTTAGGATCCCAGTTAACCATAGCCCTTGTCAAAAAGACCATTGGAACCCACAAATGACCATTCCACGACCTGGAAATATCTAGTGGCTTTTTTCAGTTCAGTTCAGAAACAGCTTTCCATTTGCCAGGACCTGCAGAACTAGGGCAACACATGGCCAAAGCAATGAAGGCAAGTGTGCTAAATGTCTTCTTAACTGTCCTGTCTACCTGTGAAGCAATTTCAATGAATTATATACTTGAAGCCCTAGACCTCTCAGTTCGGCAGCACTTCCCAGGGCCCCACCATTAAATACATAAGCCCTGCCCTTGTTCATTTTACCAAAATACAATACCTCCCATTTACCCAAATTAAACTCCATCTGCCACTCCTCAACCCATTGGCCCAATTGATCAAGATCCCTTTGTAATCTTAGATAATCTTCTTCACGATCTTCTACAACATCAAATTTGGTGTCATCTGCAAACATACTAATGATATCTCCTGAGTACCCATTCAAATTGTTTTTACGATTGACAAACAACAGTGGACCGAGCACTGATCCCTGCGCAACACTACTAGCCACAAGCCTCCAGTCCAAAAACCAACCCTCCACTATCAGCCTGTGTCTTTTATCGTCAAGCTAATTTGGCATCCATCTGGCAGGCTCTCCCTGGATTCCATGTGATCCAACTTTACTAATCAGTCTACAATGCAAAACCTTGCCAAAGGTTTTATTGAAGTCCATGTAGACCACTCTGCCCTCATCAATCTTTTTGGTTATATCCTCGAAAAAATTCAATCAAGTTTGTGAGACACCATTTCCCACACACATAGTCCTACAAACGATCCTTAATCTGTCCTTCCCTCTCCAAATGCAACTAAACCCTATCTCTCAGAATCCCCTCCAACAACTTATCCACCACCCATGTCAGGCTCACAGGTCTACAGTTCCCAAGCTTCTCCTTACAACATTTCTTAAATAAAGACAGAATATTAGTGACCCTCCCGTCCTCTGGCACCACAGCCATGACTATTGATGACACAAATATATCTCTGGAGGCCCCAAGGAATTTCTTCCCTAATTCCAACAAAGTCCTGGGATACACTTAATCATGTCCCAGAGATTTATTCACCTTTATGTTTTTAAACTCCTTCAACACTCCCACTTTTGTATTGTGGGCTATTTTCAAGGTATGAATATTTATTTCCCCAAGTTCCCTAGCCTCCATTTCTCCACAATAAAATTTGCTTAATTACGCTCCCATCTTGTATGGTTCCAACATGTAAACACCTCATTGATCTTTAACGGAGCCTGTTTTCTGCCTAGTTGCTGTCTTAGTCTTAATGTATTTGTAGAATCTCTTTGGTTTATCTTTCACCTAATCTGCCAAGTCTATCTCATATTCCCTTTCTTGTCCTCCTGATTTCCCTCCTAAGATGCCCTTACACCCCCTTACATTGTTCAAGTGATTTATTTAATCTCAGTTGTTTATACCTAATATACGACTGCTTCTCATTCTTGACCATAGCCACGATATCTTTATTCATCCAATGTTGCCTACTCTTGGCAGACTTATCCCTCACTCTAACAGGAACATAATGCCTCTAATACAGAGATTGCTGGAAAAACTCAGCAGGTCTGGCAGCATCTGTGAAAATAAATCAGAGTTAATGTTTCAGTTCCCGTGACACTTCCTCAGCACCTCCGCAGTTCTTTCAGCTTTTTATAATGTCTCTGAACTCTCAGTTTCTGACTTTTAAAAGCCTTCCACTTGCCAAATGTCCCTTTACCTGCAAACAGTCTACTTCAATCAACTTTTGAAAGTTCCTGTCTCAAAACGTCAAAATTTCTTTGACATAACGCAGCACAGATTCACCAGAGTAGTCCAAGGATTAATTTATGAACACATGTTGCATAAATGTGGTTTTGTATTCCCTTGAAGGTGATAAGATCAATGAGGTTACAATAGTAAAATGCTTTGATTTAGTGGAATCAGAGAAACTGCCAGAACCCAGGGGCATTGTCTCAAAATTAGACCTAGGACATATGAAAGTGATTTCAGCAAGTATTTTTACATTATGTACATGGAAATTTGAAACTTTCTCTTCTCTAAAAGGCTGGATCAATTGAAATTTTTGAGTGAAATTAACAGTTGGTTGCAGGTATGAGGGCAGATAAATGAAATTAAGTTTCAGAACAGATGTGATCCTATTGACAGCAGGATAAGATCAAAGTCTGACATACTCTTCTCTCCATTGTTTATTTTGTCGTTCCTTATTTGCAATTGTTTTGCCATTATTTTTTGCTAAAATTACATTTTGTTTTTATTTCTGAGATTCCTTCATCCATCTGTCCAATTTAGCCTTGAACACTCCCTCCTCAAAAACTAAGCTTGAGCTGAATTCTGCAGTATCGTACATCTGTGGGGTGGTGGTATGCTACAGATTACTGAGAGAGTCTAAGATGTTGGGTGCAATCATACCTACATGCTGTAGCGTGTAGAGGATACAAGTTTCTTTTCTGTTATATTAGCTGAGAATGAATCTCTGTCCGTCTAATTGGCATTGTATCACAGTCTGCGAGCTATAACTGCCCCAACTTATCATTTCCTTCCTATTTTTCTTAAATCACAGAAGCAGAAACCATTGTTGGGAGGTTTTACCTTCTCTAAATACCTGGTAGTTGGAAGTTGCACATTTTTGTCAGGTTGATGCAGCAGTTACTGTGTGGCTATATCATGGCTTATTTAGTTTCGTCTTCTTCTAAGCATTGAGTTCAGTATCAGCAAATCTACTTAGCACCATGATCAGCCTCTGCAACTTGTCTATGTTCTTGTTAAACTCCCATTGTTAGAAGCGCCTACTCTTATACAGGCCCCAAACCCCACCTCTTCCTCCGTTACATTGATGACTGTATCGGCGCCGCCTCTTGCTCCCCAGAGGAGCTTGAATAGTTCATCCACTTCACCAACACCTTCCACCCCAACCTTCAGTTCACCTGGGCCATCTCCAGCATATCCCTCACCTTCCTGGACCTCTCAGTCTCCATCTCAGGCAACCAGCTTGTAACTGATGTCCATTTCAAGCCCACCGACTCCCACAGTTACCTAGAATACACCTCCTCCCACCCACCCTCCTGCAAAAATTCCATCCCCTATTCCCAATTCCTCCGCCTCCGCCGCATCTGCTCCCACGATGAGGCGTTCCACTCCCGCACATCCCAGATGTCCAAGTTCTTCAAGGACCGCAACTTTCCCCCCACAGTGGTCAGGAACGCCCCTGACGGCGTCTCCCGCATTTCCCGCAACACATCCCTCATACCCTGCCCCCGCCACAACCGCCCAAAGAGGATCCCCCTCGTTCTCACATACCACCCCACCAACCTCCGGATACAACGCATCATCCCCCGACACTTCTGCCATCTACAATCCGACCCCACCACCCTAGACATTTTTCCATCCCCACCCTTGTCTGCTTTCCGGAGAGACCACTCCCTCCGTGACTCCCTTGTTTGCTCCACACTGACCTCCAACCCCACCACACCTGGCACCTTCCCCTGCAACCGCAGGAAATGCTACACTTGCCCCCACACCTCCTCCCTCACCCCTATCCCAGGGCCCAAGATGACCTTCCATATTAAGCAGAGGCTCACCTGCACATCTGCCAATGTGGTATACTGTATCCACTGTTCCCAGTGTGGCTTCCTCTACATTGGGGAAACCAAGCGGATGCTTGGGGACCGCTTTGCAGAACACCTCCGCTCGGTTCGCAATAAACAACTGCACCTCCCATTCGCAAACCATTTCCACTCCCCCTCCCATTCTTTAGATGACATATCCATCATGTCCATTTCAAGCCCACCGACTCCCACAGCTACCTAGAATACACCTCCTCCCACCCACCCTCCTGCAAAAATTCCATCCTGCAGTGCCACAATGATGCCACCTGAAGGTTGCAGGAACAGCAACTCATATTCCGCTTGGGAACCCTGCAGCCCAATGGTATCAATGTGGACTTCACCAGCTTCAAAATCTCCCCTTCCCCCACCACATCCCAAAACCAGCCCAGTTCGTCCCCTCCCCCCACTGCACCACACAACCAGCCCAGCTCTTCCCCTCCACCCACTGCATCCCAAAACCAGTCCAGCCTGTCTCTGCCTCCCTAACCTGTTCTTCCTCTCACCCATCCCTTCCTCCCACCCCAAGCCGCACCTCCATCTCCTACCTACTAACCCCATCCCACCTCCTTGACCTGTCCGTCTTCCCTAGACTGACCTGTCCCCGCCCTACCTCCCCACCTATACTCTCCTCTCCACCTATCTTCTTTTCTCTCCATCTTTGGTCCGCCTCCCCCTCTCTCCCTATTTATTCCAGAACCCTCTCCCCATCCCCCTCTCTGATGAAGGGTCTAGGCCCGAAACGTCAGCTTTTGTGCTCCTGAGATGCTGCTGGGCGTGCTGTGTTCATCCAGCCTCACATTTTATTATCTTGGATTCTCCAGCGTCTGCAGTTCCCATTATCACTTATACACTTCCTACCTGGTTTCATGATGTAGTCTTGCAGCCAGAAAACCAAAAAACAAAGAGCAACAAAGAACAAACAACGCAGCATAAGAGATAACAAGGTGTGAATCTGGATGAACACAGCAGGCCAAGCAGTATCTTAGGAGCAAGAAAGCTGACGTTTTGGGCCTAGGCCCATAAGAATATGCCCATCACCCCACCAAAACTGCCAACACATAATGCCTTTTGAAACAAAAATTGTCTTGTCTGTACACGGTCCGTATCCCTCTAATCCTTGCTTAATTATTTATCCGTCAAGAGGCTTCTTAAATGATGCTCCTGTATCTACCTTCAGCACCTCCTCTGGCTGAGCCTTCTGGGCACTTAATACTATCTGTGTAAAAAACTTTTAAAAACACATCTCCTTTAAACTTACCCCATTTTACCTTCAACCAAATTCCCTCATCACTGAAATTCCTACCCTGGGGTAAAGACTCCGACTACCCATTCCATCCAGGTCTATCATAGTTTTGTAAACTGCTATCGGGTCACCCCCTCATCCTTTGACTTTCAAGTGAAAACATCAATCTCCTCTCAGGGCTAACACCCTCCAAACCAGGCAACATCCTGGTAAACCATTTCTGTATCCCTTCCAAAGTTTCTATATCGTGCAAGTATTGCGATGACCAGAACTGTGCACATTATTCTAAATGTGGCCTAACTAAAGTTCTATACAGTTGCAACATGACTTGCCAGTTTTTATACTCTATGCCTCGACTGATGAAGGCAAACATGCAACATGCCCTCTTGTCAACCTTGTCCACTTGTGTTACCACTTTCGGGGAACTGTGTGCTTGTGCAGCAAGATCCCTCTGGATGTTGATGCAACTAAAGTTTCTATCATTTACTCCCTCCCTCCTGTATCAGATTTTCCAAAATACATCAGCTCGCATTTGTCCAGATTAAACTCCATCTGCCATTTCTCTGCTCACGTGTCCAGCCTATCTGTATCCTGCTGTATCCTCTGGCAATGGTCCTCACTATATGCAACTATTTGCATCTGGGTCTGTCTACTCCCAACTAGAATTAGAATTAGAACCAGCTTTTCTGTCACACGTGCTCAAATGTGGACAGTGAAAATTTACCAAGGTACAGATTCTTAAGTACAAATTCTTCAGGAAAAGTTTTATTTAGGAAGATAAAATAGTCCAGCATTATTGATCAAGGAATAAATTAGAAAAATAAATTTTTAAAATGTTTGGAATAACAGTCCTTCCAATCCAGTCCACTCCAGCACCTAGCTTCTAGTCTGCATTGGGCCTTGACTTCTCTAGGCTGTATGGGGCTTCACCTCAAGGCCAAGAGACTGCTCTGGAATCATCTCCAGGTGAGACATCCGTACTCAGGCTATGCTGGGTCACCGAGAGACCACTGTGCCAGGCCGAAAGGTCGCTGCTACGGATTGAGAGGCAGAACCAAGAGATCCATGCTGAGGCTGGGAATCTGAGGCTGCACTGAGATGGGAAGCTCAGGGGATTGCCAAGAAGAAAGGAGGTTATAAAAAAAAAAGAAAAAAATACAAAACAAATGGACAGAGCGGACAAGCTTCAGTTAAGGAGTCCTACTTCACCACCATCTTGGATACTCAGTGTCTGATAGCAACTGGCTAGTGATGTACTTATTGCAGAACTTTAATTGTTTCCAGATTTCGTAAACCAAATGAAAACCTAAACCTGTCTCTGTTACGTGATATACTCTTGGAGCAATAAATGGGATAGGCAATAACTACAACTAGACTGGGCAGCACGGTTGTTCAGTCTTCAAGGAGATAGTATTAACGTTAAGGTAGTAAATTCTAAATTTGTATTTTCACCTGATTCTGATTCCTAGGACCATGGCAAGCCTACAGTTAACACGCAAAAGAACTGCAACATAAAGCATTTCCATAACAGTTAAAATGATTTGCCACATTTATACTATAACACAACTGTTACGTATTTAAATCTTTGAAGGTAACATTAATGATTTGGTCATAAATCCATATCATAGACAATTTGCTTTTAACTGAAGTTTAATTTTCTTAGACTCAAAAGAAAAGTTTGAGCCTATTTCCAACCTTCTCATGCAGATATTAAACTAGTTCTGAAGTTTTATTGAACAATGTAGAGTGACCAATATTTCTGTCATTCTCCAAAACAGCCCTGCATGATTACAGTTGAATTTCTTCCACTCCAGAGGTGTGGATCCAAAGGTAATTAAATAGAGTAATGCTAGATTCAAACACCCTACCATAAGTGCTGAAGAAGCAGGTGGATGGGATGCTCAGGCTTTGTAGACCACTCTCCAATTTGAGTGGTCTTGGACATAAGATGCTCATGGGGCGATGGAGGTGTTGCATTTTTTTTCAGGTAGACTTTAATGATGTATTCAAAGCATTTCCTCTGTCCTCTTGATAACCACTTGCTATGATTAAGCTTGGGAGTTAGTTGGGAAGGCAGACAATGTGGCCAATAACTAAAGCAATATTGACTCTCCAGAGCTGAACCGTGGTGACCTGCTTTCAAATGGATGTATGTTTGATTCTATTGTGAAAAGGATATATAATGCAATTTGGCATCATTTGTGATTACTATCTCCTGAAAATCTGCCAACTGTAGCTTTAGCTTTGATGGTGACACTGGAATTCATAGTACTGTCACTTCTCTGAAGTCCAGGATTAATGTAACAAATTTGTAAGCTAGAAGACTGCACATCTAACTTTTAGTACCTAATGTGATTCATTATTAGGAATGGGACAAAATATTAATAAAAGTCTATAACTGTGGGAAGACACACAGATGATGGCTTGATCAAGAACAATTACTGCAAATTAACTTAGTTATGAATTGTGCAAAATGAAAATATTTTTATATTTCAAGTAAGATCTCTTGAAACACGGT
Organism: Stegostoma tigrinum; assembly: GCF_030684315.1. Taxonomy (NCBI): domain Eukaryota; kingdom Metazoa; phylum Chordata; class Chondrichthyes; order Orectolobiformes; family Stegostomatidae; genus Stegostoma; species Stegostoma tigrinum. The sequence continues at coordinate 7,786,247 of NC_081362.1, read as the reverse complement.
AGGTTTGTGGTTTGTAATGTGTATCATTGCTCATTATTGGTATGTGTGATATTATGTACCGTGGATTTATTCACTGAGTGAACAGTACTGTAGATTCTGTACTGTGGTTATACTGTGAGCAATTCAGGGCCCCAAAAGTTGAGAAGGCAGAAAGTGCAGTGTGTATTTCTAGAATGATATCTAGTACACAAGGGTTAACTTGTTGAAATAGATAAGTTAACCTAACATTGCATTCCCTGGAATTTGCAAAGTTAAGTGATGATTTGATTTACTTAACTTTCCAGGGAGGCATTAATGGTTTTAATTTCTGAGTAAGGGAAACACATAGGAGTGATACAACAAATTATTTCTGCTGATAGACATGTAGGACAAAGGAGATAAGCTTAAAGATTCAAGTCAAATCCTTTAGGAGTGAAATTTGGAAACAAGTATACAAACACTCCTCAGTGGAACTCATTTCTACAATTGTCAATTGATTCTACGTCAGTTGTTAATTTGAAATCTGACATTGTTGAACTTTTGTTAACCAAAGGTATGAAGGATGATGGGGCAAAGGTAAATCTGTTATATATAAGCCACAATCCCATGTAATGTAGAAACATGTTTGAGAGGCTAAATAACCTCTTCTGTTTCTGTGATGTTACTCATAAATTAATGGTACGGTATAGCATTATGCTCTCTGATATTACTCATTTAGTTAATGATATTGTATATAATTATGCACTCGACATTATTTATTGAAATGAATGTTACAGTATTGCATTATGGGCTATGCTATTCTTAACTCAGTTAATAGCAATACTTTGATGAAACCTAACATCATTTTTGGGAGATGGCAAAACAAATCAATTTACACTGTCCTGCTTGGTGATCACTCATTAATTTAAGGTGGGGTCAACTTGTAGTGCGGCCTATGACTTTGGATATTTTTAATCTGTTATGTAACTCCTGGTATGATTTAAGTCAGAAATGTTTTGTTGAATTATTCTTAAATAATCTTCGTACAGTGTCGCTTGTTCCTCTTCCAACAAAGGGACAGGAAAATGTCTACATCCGTCTCTGATTAACTATTCATGAATGAAGGTCTGTTTCAGAGCTGTTCAATCTCACAGTTTTGTTTAGTAAGGGCTGAATTTTCCTTGCATGTCATGAATTGGAATCTGAGCTGATTTCGAGGTCATGGACTTAGCCGTATTACAGGATATCCAACGGGATATTTTCGGAGAGGGTGAATAAATAAGCCAACACTGAGAACGCCGATTAATTAAATTTGTCAGGGAGTCTGAGTGTGCAGAAGTCCGTGTGCCAGTGTGAAAGACCCACTGCAAATGCTGTGTGTTGGACAAAGGTTAAACAGAGATGGAAGTTGTCCAAATGCAGCAAGACCTGGACAATAGCCAGAATTGACTGACATGTGACAACTGATAGACATTGAATATTTCCAAAAGAGAGAGAATCTAACCATTGCCTCTTGACATTCAATCCTATCACCGTCACTGACTCAACCACTATTGGAAAAGAGGATGAGTTCCTTAGTTGTAAGGATTCTTAACAGGACAGTCTTGGAACCTATATTAATTGTTAGTTCCGTGAATACAACATTAAAATGCAAGAAATTTGAACATGTTATCACATTCACTATCTGCAAGTTTAAGGAAAGCAACAATGGATCTGTCTGTGCATTTCTGCACTGCAACCTATATGTGAGGGGTCGCTGATGAACAGTTCATGATTGACATCAGTTACAACATAGAATGTATCAACCTGCCCCTCTAATTCTGAAGCATAACAATATTTTCTGCAATAAAGCTGCATAAAATGTGTATACCCAATAACCCACAAACTGCCGTTAATAAGCCAGCTTATTATGAGCAAAGCTAGCACTTAGTACAGCCTTAGTATTAATGGAGACTGATTACTTGGGCTTGATATGGTAATGTATTGCCAACATTTCAGTGCAAAGTACCCCAATTAAATAAGGTATTTAACCACTGGCAGTTAACTTGGTTAATACGGTTAAACAAAGCCTATTAAAAATTGTTTAATGCAAGCAAGTCAAGTTTGAGTGTAATTTTAAAAGTTTATTTCAAATGTTGTGTTCAGCCTTTTCACTTGTGTTTGCTAATCATTAAAATTTAATTTCCTTTGCATTTTTTTGCTCATCAGTTGGAGAGAATGCCACCATTCAGGAGTTGAATACTTCACCAGCATTACGCTTTCAATCATTTCTGTAACGTATGCTTCTGGGTCATTTCAGTATGACACAGGAGGCATCAACAACGTTAAGTTAATTAGCTGTGCATTGATGTATCACACACACACACACACACACACACACACACACACACACACACACACACACACACACACACACACACAGCTGTGTGTGTGCCTCAGCAAGCAATTCCACCACATTCCCTTTTGGCAAGTGACTGCACTGTAGAGGCAAGTTCTCCCGAATGTCCTGCAGTTTACAGGTTGCTCCTGTGCAGACAATGCACACATGCGCTGTGTGTATACTGTCCAGTCCAAATTAAGCTCTCAGTCCTTTTTAGGTGATATTTCTCAGCTGGTGCTTGCAAGGGGTAGGAGTGAGGCATGAGGGGGATGTACCAGAACTCCTGGTGTGATTTAAAGTTGCCAGGAGTTGTCGAGATAACAAGGTGTAGAGCTGGATGAACACAGCAGGCCAAGCAACATCAGAAGAGCAGGAAAGCTGACATTTCGGGCCAAGACCCTTGTTGTAGGTGGGTCTACAGTGATGCAGTTCTGAGCAGCCACTTATTACATTCAATGGTGAGGTAGATAACTCTAGTATTGTCTTTGCTATGAGAGCATAGCTTTTTTAATCTTCAAAGCAGGTAGTGGGAGTTAGGAAAATTCCTAGCTTCTTGTACCTGCCTCAAGAGAAACTACTCACAAAGCTGGAGACTCCATTGTGAGGGGAGTGTGGTACAGGCAACAATTGGACCAACTGACTCAGGAGAGGGGTTAGATGGTCCACAGGCAGGATGCTTAAAAGACCCGCTTCATTGCTTTGGTACTGCATCCCAGTTATAATGAGTAAATAATGGGCGTCTAGCCCTCACACCCACTACACACCTCACTTAACCTCCATACAAATTCCATGTCCCATCTATGCAACCTCCTGCACCATATGTCAGACTGTGAACCTCAATCCAACCCCCATGCCAAGCTATGGCACTCCCATATTCATTGGTCCTTTATAAACTGTTAAGAACGATTGACGCCCACAGTGACATTAGGATGTGTTTTTAAAAAACATGCTTTCAACAATAATTCATCATGTTCCACTATGTTTAAAAAAAAGACATTTTACTCAACATCAATGAAAGTGTCTATCATCCAGATCATTTAAAATACCAATAGAATAAGCTGCAAGCGCTTGAAACTTCTTAATTTTGTGTAGTTTTGAACCACAGATTTCACATTTTCAGATATTACTGTAACAGGCATTTTTTAAACATTCCTGAGACATAGCAGTCACTGTCCAGGCCAGCATTTGTTAGTCATCTCTAATGGCCCTGCAAATACTGAGTGAAACTCATTTTTTTGTGAATAGCTGCAGTACACTTTGGGCAGGTAGTTCAACAGCACTGATGGGGGCAGAGGTCCAGAATTCTGATCCAGCACTGTCAAAGGACTGACATGACAGGATGTCATGTGTTTTGGGCTGTTACTTGCAGGTGGTGCTCCCATACATCTACTGTTCTTGTCCTTCAAGATGGTAGAGGTAATGGTTTTGATAGTACGGTCAAGGCAATCTTGAAGAGTTACGGTGTTGCATCTTGTAGGTGGTGGGCACTGCTGCCACTGTGGGTCAGCGATGGTCAGTCGGGATATTTAAGGATGTGGATGGATGCCAGTCAGACTGGTTGCTTTGCTCTGCATATTGTCAAGCTTCTTGAGTGTTGTTGGAGCTGTACTCAACCAGGCATTCCATTACACGCTTGTATTTTGTCAATGATGGAGAGGCTTTGAGGAGGTGTTACTCACTGCAGAATTCCGAGCCCCTGATGTCATAGAATCGCGATAAGAAACCTGAGCTCGTCTGGGAGTTGAACCCGGAATGTCTCGCGTGTCAACACTGCACGGTACCCTAAGTGAGAACCATACCCCTAGACCAATGAGCTGTCCCCATAATGGAGACTTGTTCCTCTTTTTCATAACTGAAAATGCCCCTTGAGTATCTTGTTCATAATAGTAACGTGCTTTTACCTTCCCCTGTTGAAACCATCAGTACTATGCTACAGAAAGATCTCCAGGTGATCATCTACATTTCTGAATTGATGCTTACAGTCATTTTATGCTTGATAGCATGTGGTTTGTGTGGCCAATAGACACACATAAAGGCCTGAACAGGCAAGGATTAATTTTGTGTAGGATACTCACTGGCACCAAAGTAAAGAATCTATTCCTTCAGTACCCATGGGTGTTACAGAAGCGGATGTTGAAATTTGTCACCCCTGCAATTGGTCCCAGTGAGTTTTTCCTACAGATTTTTAAAACAGGATTTGTCTGGTATATTGACAACCAAAAACAAATGGCTCTGGGTTGGGAGGGAAGTTAAAATGTTAGAAGGTCTGAATCCCCCAATTACTCAATTAAGCCTTTCCTCTTTATTCCCTTTGCTCTGCACTCCCATGCCCAACCTCTCAGATCTTCTGTTCTTCAATTATCCTCTGCTGCTCTCCCCTTTTCCCTCGCCTCAGCCTTTCTCTCTGCTCCTTCGCCCCCATCCTCCATTTCCTTCCTTTCCCCCCTCCAATCCCTTTCTCCTCCAACATCCGCCTTCTCCGGCCTTTCATTTTTTCTCGCATTTCCCTCCTGTCCCCCCTCCTCTCCTTTTGCCCATTCCCCTCTTCCAACTTCTCTACTCCCCTTTCCTCCAGCCCTTCTAGTCCTCGCCTTTCCCACCATGTTCCCTCACCTCACACCACCCCAATGTCCGCTTACACACACACACACACACACACACACACACACACACACACACACACACACACACACAAACACACACTTTGTCACTCGATTTCTCACCTTCCTCCTTTCTTTCTCTGCTATTGGCTCAGTGGTTAGCACTGCAGCCTCACAGCACCAGGGACCCAGGTTCAATTCCAGCCTCGGGCGACTGTCTGTGGGGAGTTTGCACATTCTCCCCGTGTCTGTGCAGGTTTCCTCCGCGTGCTCAGGTTTCCTCCCACACTCCAAAGATGTGCAGGCTAGGTGGATCGGCCATGCTAAAGTGCTCATAGTGTTCAGGGGTGCTTGGCTTATAGGGGGATGGGTCTGGGTGGGATGCTTCAAGGGGCGGTGTGGACTTACTGGGCCGAAGGGCCTGTTTCCACACTGTAGGGAATCTAATCTAATCTAAGGAATGAATGTTAGATTTTACAACAAAGCTACCTGTCCAAATGAATGCGTTAAAAGAAGCCCCAAAGGATTTGGCAGCGCGAGTGATATTTTTGACGGTTTGCTGCTGCTTTCACCTCTACAATATTGTACAGATTACCTTGACTGAAAGAGCTCGTATAATTTCCTACATACATTTTGCTGCCTCAAGTAGTTGCATGTAAATTGTGAACATGATCGCTGACAAGAATTTGAAATTCTGGTTCACTCGCTAGTGAAGAGAAGGGCAAAACATCTTCACATTTTGTCTAAAAGATCGCACAATTCTTAGGTGTGGGACAAATTTGGGTGAAATTCTTCTTAAAATTCTGTCCATATGTCACGTAGACTCAGCACACTAATCTTTTTTTCAGAAATGCTGGGTTAATAATTCCAGTAATTACTTTGCAGAATGCATCGACTTGTGAAAAAAAAGACTTTTTAAATAGATATAAGATGTGAATATACCCATGAATGATTAACTGTGTTGAGAGCTTTTTTTTGCAGATGACGGCATTTTTGGTATTGTTCATAGGCATGAAATCCCCTGAAGAGCACAATAGATTGGGATTAGTTGATTGGCTGTGACTAAATAGAATGGGGTTTGGCTTTCTATATTTGCATGAAAAATAAATCCTCTTTTGTGGATCTCTTTAATCTTTTGCATAGTACAGCCTGAGTGGGCCAACAAAGTAAAACTGTAAAGATTTAAATTAAATCTGATGACTACAGTGTGATTTGCTGAGAGGCAAGGATTCCCTGAGAGAACTCTCATCTACAGCAGAAACTAATTATAATGAGTCAGGATGACTGAGCACAGCAAGGCAATAAGCTTGTTCAACTCTTCATTTTGTCAGTGAGAAAGTACTTTAGTTTCTCCACCCCCAGCGTCCTACAATTCCTTTGATATTATTTCTGAGTGACAAGCCCTACTCATTAGTCCGGATTCTTTCTTGACGTTTGTGGTAGAGATTTTAAGGTCAGAATTTGGATGTTGTGCCTTGTGCGTGAGTGGTTTATTAATGTATTAAATACACTCTACCAAAAATATTTCTTTAAAACTGTAATTTCACACCATGGTATTTATGTTTACCAGGAGTCTGAATATGAATTATGTTTTCTGACAATTTCATAGCCAATATTTTTCAAGAAATATTTTAGCTTCTTTTCCAGGTGCAATATTTTTGACTAAAAAATGTCACCTAGTTTTTTGGTCATAGTTTTATTAACACTTTAGCTAGCAGCCAGGATAGCAATTCCTACTTTATTAACATGAGATTTACACCTTAATTAGCCATGCTGTGTCGGTGGCTGTTTGAATTCTAGCACAGTGCCATCGTAAGTTAGATCCATAAGTAAGTTAGACAAATGGTGGGTCCACTGCTTTTTGTTATTTATATGAATGATTTGTGTGTGAATATAGGAGGTATGGTTAGTAAATGTACAGGTGACATCAACATTGGAGGTGTAGTGGACAATGAAAAAAGTTACCTCAGAATACAATGGGAACTTGATCAGATGGGCCAATGGGCTGAGGAGTGACAGATGGAGTTTAATTTAGATAGATGTGAGGTACTGCATTTTGGAATGGCAAATCAGGGCAGGACCTATACACTTAATGGTGAGGTCCTGGAGAGTTTTGCCGAACAAAGAGATCTTGGGGTGCAGGTTCACAGTTCCTTGAAAGTGGAGTGTGAGGTAGACAGGATAGTGAAAAAGGCATTCGATATGCTTGCTTTTACTGGTCAGTGCGTTGAGTATAGGAGTTGGGATGTCATGTTGCAGCTGTACATGACATTATAAAAGCCACGCTTGGAATACTGCGTTCAATTCTAGTCTCCCTGCTAGTGGAAGAATGTTATGAAACTTGAAAGGGTTCAGAAAAGATTTACAAGGGTTAGAGGGTAGGAGCTAAAGGGAAGGGCTGAAAAGGTTGGGGTCACTTTCCCTGGAATGTCAGAGGCTGAGGGGTGATTTAATAGAGGTTTATAAAATCATGAGAGGTATGGATAAGGTGAATAGCCAAAATCCTTTTCCTGGGACAGGCGAGTCCAAAACTAGAGGGCTCAGTTTTAAGATGACAGGGGAAAGATTTAAAAGGGACCTAAGGGGCAATGTTTTCACACAGAGGGTGGTGCGTGTATGGAATAAGATGTCAGAGGAAGTGGTGGAGGCTGGTACAATTACAGCATTTAATAGGCATCTAGATTGGTATAAGAATACGAAGGGTTTAAGAGGGATTTGGGCCAAAAGCTAGCAAAAATGACAAGATTAATTGAGGATATCTGGTTGGCATGGACGAGTTGGACCGAAGAGTCAGTTTCCATGCTGTACAGCTCGAGGATTCTATGCCTCCATGTTAAGATAGAGAGGAAGCCCATTGAGTCTATACTGGCTCTTTGTCAGTGGATTCAATGCCTTAAGACTTAGGACTAGAATTAGGGAATATGGTCCATTGAATCTGCTGCACCGTTCAACAAAATCACGGCTGATCTGGTAACGCTCACCTCCACTTTCCTGTGTTTCAATTTAAATTGAATTCAATCTCTCTGCTGACCTACTTTGGTTCTGTGTGGTACTCTGCTACAAGTATTTATTCTGCATTACCTTAAAGGATACTACATAGTTTCTTAACAATTACCTGCTGCAAATCTTCCCTTTCATACTTCAGCAACTTGTTAAACAAAGAAAATCCTTCAAACTGCTTTCCTCACTCTCAGAACAGGTTTAAATTGATGCATCTTAGTAGCGATTTTAAATTGAACATTCATCCAGCACCCTGAGCCATTACAGAACAGAAGTGACTTGGTGAAATTGCCACACGTGAGTGAATGTATCAAAGAGGTTATTTCTGCAATGGGAGACGGCTATTTATTGAGAAATAGCATGATTTCAGTCAGTCAGGAATCCTGACACTATTTATGTTGTGTGGTTAATACTGCAAAGATGTTGTTGCCAATGGCAACACAGCCAAGCTACTGGGATACCTGATTTAAAAAAAGATGCTCAGTTTATGCTATAACAAACAAGTAACATATATTTTCCAGTAACACATAACATATGATTCAACATAGTAGTGCTGAAATTGCCAAATGGATCTATAGCATATGAATGCTGAACATATTCATCTGAAATTCCACTCTCCACTATTTTAGTGTTGATGTTGACCTATTTAATCCAGGTAGCACAGTGAAGAGAAAAATTCCAGATGAACGTGTTAATTATTCATGTGATAGCACTGGAGACAGTGCAGAGGAGACTTACCAGGATGTTACTGGAAAGAAAAAATGCTGGAGATCGCAACAGGTCAGGTGGCATCCATGGAGAGAGAGCAAGCTGACGTTTCAAGTCTAGATGAGTGTTCATCAGAGCCAACCAGCATCTGCAGTAATTTGCTCCTACATTGTGTTTTCCAGGATGTTGCCTAGTTGGAGAGTTTTAGTTTTGAAGAGAGATTGGATAGACTGGGATTGCTCTTCTTGGAGCAGAGTTCAGATATATAAAACACTGAAAGGCATAGTCTGGGTACCCTAGAAGAAACCTTTCCCCTTGGTGGAGGGATCAAAGACCATGGGCATTGATTTAAGGTAAGGGGGCAGAAGGAGATGTCAGGAAAAATCTTTTCACCCGTAAGGTGGTGGGAACCTGGAACTCACTGCCTTTAAGGGTGGCTGATGCAGAAACACTCATATCTTTTTAAAAAGTATTTAGATGTGCACTTGTGATGAAAAGGCTATGGGCCAAGCACTGGAAAATGGGATAAGAATAATTAGGTGACCAGAGAAAATTTGATTGGCTGAAGAGCCTTTTTCTGGCTGTAAAGCAAGCCAAAGGCAAGTAGATTATCTTCCCATTCCACAAAGTCCCTCCACTACTTGCTTGTTCCTGGGATCCGCAGTTGATAATACCAGAGGTTAGTGTGCAGGATATTGACATCATCACTCCAGGAGATCAATACCATCCAAGGCAAATCCCTCATCCAGCATCTCTGAGGCTGCACCATGTGCCTCCTATAGGATACACTGCAGCAAATAACCAATATCTTCCCATTGTTACAAGGAGGGCAGATTCCCATGGAGTCACCTGTGTCAGCTCTATGCCTGAAGATAGACCTGACCACAGAGAACAATTGCGATCATATGTAGTATAAGGAACCACATCAGCCAGAAAAGGCATCAGACCCTTACATTGTTCTACGCGATCAGCCACTCCAACGAAGGGACCTTGCAAGGCATCTGACTTGCCGAGGCAGCGTGCAATTTTTAAACATAAATCCTGAGAAACTGAGCAGGGTACTCAGCTCAGTGGTAATTAGGGATGGTTAATAAACATTGGTCTTGCCTGTGATAGGCACTTCCCAAGCAAAAAAAAATGGTCAGGCCAGCACTTGCCTCATATCCTTTTGGAATATCCACTGTTATTTTGTCTTTGGATTCTGTATTTCACAACATGTGTCATCATCAGTAGGGCCCTTTTCATAAGGCAAGTCAAGACTTTGAAGGTTTTCTTACACCGAATGGCCTGTCCTGATTTATACTTCTGAGTTTGAAGTGTTACTGAGTCTAAATAGCACAGGAATGGTAAATCAACGTCCAAAGGGTAGAAATCATTAACTCAGATGCTTCAGTGACCCTGTCACTTTGAATGTTGATATTAATTTAGCTCTGTTGCACTGCCATGTCCTTTAAGATAGAACTCGCATCTCTGAATTTTGCTAGAAACTGAGAGCAGAAACTGGAAGTATGCTAAGGGCTATTCATTATTTGCAATGGGCAATGCCACTTCTATATTTTACAATTAAAAGATATATTTCAGAGAGAAATGCAAGTTAAAACTACATTTCACAAGCTGTCAAATATGAGACTTTAACCTTCAAATTATAGAAACCAGAAGACGAATTGTCTCGTTTGAGTGTCTCAAAATATATTGGCTCAGAACTTGTTGGTAAAATGACAGCAGACAATTCATTTTGCCATTAATCGTGACTAAATCATCCAGAAAGCTCTGGGAGAGGATGTGTGATATATCCCATGAATTGTGAATTTGCATAAACTACTGGACATTTTGCATCGCTCCACCTTTAGCCGTGCGAAAACACAATTTTATGCTCAACCTTCCGGCGAAGGTCAAATCATTTCTGCATTTATACTGTTAAAACAAATCAAATTTTCCAATGAAAGACAAGCCCAGGATTTAACAATGTAAGGATCCATTTAAGAACAAGGTTAATTTTCATGTAATCTCACTCAACTTCTCTGACCCAGAAGAGAATGCCATTAAACGATGGAGTTGCATTCCAACAGCTACCAAATTGTTCATAGAGATATTTTTCGGAGTAAACGTTTGAATGTGTTTACAATTTATTCTGCTTTTCCTTTCTGCTTCTTTATTATTTCTTTCTTAATCTATTTTTCATTTTCCTAACTTCATTTATCTCTCTGGAGTGATTTGATTTTAATTCACTACTTCCCACTTGTCTGAATGATCGATTGACTGCATTTGTAATATAGTTACTAATGACTTTAGGCTGAAGTGTGTTGTGCAAATCTCAATACATTACCTGATATCAGAAACCCATGCAAGGTAAAAGGAAGCAGTTCATTGAAGCCACCGAACTGTTCTCAGGAAGCAAGCTGAAAAAAAAACAGGGAGATAATACCAACGTCTGTGGGGCAGTCACTGTTTGGAGCTCCCTAAATGTAAGTTAAGTGTCAAGCAAAAATAAGCGTGACAGATGCCGATACTGCTACAGGTCTTCCAATTTTCCAATTCAAAGCATTGGAAAGAATGTCACATTGCATCAGTGTTGGCAGGCAGATTGTAAGTTAGAACAGTGAACATGCTGATTTACTGCATGGGTGATAAAGAATATGATGCTTTTGCATCATTCAACTCGACAGATGGCCTCCAGCGTTTACACTATCCCACCCCCCAACGGCTTTTGTGCCATTGGTGTCAGGTCAGCCTTCAGGTAAGTAGAACCCTCACTCACTAGAGCCATCCTTCTCTCCATTTCTCTTCCTTTCTGTCCCTATTTAACATTTATGTTTATGACTAGTCTTTTGGTGACAGCTATTCTTCTTCGTATTAGTATCTGTTTGTTTTTCTGCTAATGCTTCTGTGAAAGACTTTGGAAATTATTTCTTGGGATGGGGCGACATAAATGCAAGTTATCACTTCATAGCCCCAGCTATGCCTGCCTCTTTGTAGGTTACGTGGAACAGTCCATCTTCCGCACCTACACAGGCCCCAAACCCCACCTCTTCCTCCGGTACATTGATGACTGTATCGGCGCCGCCTCTTGCTCCCCAGAGGAGCTCGAACAGTTCATCCACTTCACCCACACCTTCCACCCCAACCTTCAGTTCACCTGGGCCATCTCCAGCACATCCCTCACCTTCCTGGACCTCTCAGTCTCCATCTCAGGCAACCAGCTTGTAACTGATGTCCATTTCAAGCCCACCGACTCCCACAGCTACCTAGAATACACCTCCTCCCACCCACCCTCCTGCAAAAATTCCATCCCCTATTCCCAATTCCTCCGCCTCCGCCGCATCTGCTCCCACGATAAGACATTCCACTCCTGCACATCCCAGATGTCCAAGTTCTTTAAGGACCGCAACTTCCCCCCCACGGTGATTGAGAACGCCCTTGACCGCGTCTCCCGCATTTCCCGCGACACATCCCTCACACCCCGCCCCCGCCACAACCGCCCCAAGAGGATCCCCCTCGTTCTCACACACCACCCTACCAACCTCCGGATACAACGCATTATCCTCCGACACTTCCGCCATTTACAATCCGACCCCACCACCCAAGACATTTTTCCATCCCCACCCCTGTCTGCTTTCCGGAGAGACCACTCTCTCCGTGACTCCCTTGTTCGTTCCACACTGCCCTCCAACCCCACCACACCCGGCACCTTCCCCTGCAACCGCAGGAAATGCTACACTTGTCCCCACACCTCCTCCCTCACCCCCATCCCAGGCCCCAAGATGACATTCCACATTAAGCAGAGGTTCACCTGCACATCTGCCAATGTGGTATACTGCATCCACTGTACCCGGTGCGGCTTTCTCTACATTGGGGAAACCAAGCGGAGGCTTGGGGACCGCTTTGCAGAACACCTCCGCTCAGTTCGCAACAAACAACTGCACCTCCCAGTCGCAAACCATTTCCACTCCCCCTCCCATTCTCTTGATGACATGTCCATCATGGGCCTCCTGCACTGCCACAATGATGCCACCCGAAGGTTGCAGGAACAGCAACTCATATTCCGCCTGGGAACCCTGCAGCCATATGGTATCAATGTGGACTTCACCAGTTTCAAAATCTCCCCTTCCCCCACTGCATCCCTAAACCAGCCCAGTTCATCCCCTCCCCCCACTGCACCACACAACCAGCCCAGCTCTTCCCCCCCACCCACTGCATCCCAAAACCAGTCCAACCTGTCTCTGCCTCCCTAACCGGTTCTTCCTCTCACCCATCCCTTCCTCCCACCCCAAGCCGCACCCCCAGCTACCTACTAACCTCATCCCACCTCCTTGACCTGTCCGTCTTCCCCGGACTGACCTATCCCCTCCCTACCTCCCCACCTACACCCTCTCCACCTATCTTCTTTACTCTCCATCTTCGGTCCGCCTCCCCCTCTCTCCCTATTTATTCCAGTTCCCTCCCCCCATCCCCCTCTCTGATGAAGGGTCTAGGCCCGAAACGTCAGCTTTTGTGCTCCTGAGATGCTGCTTGGCCTGCTGTGTTCATCCAGCCTCACATTTTATTATCTTATCACTTCATTGTGGTGGCTTTATTGGAATGTAATAATTCTGCTGAATGGAGAAACCAATATAAAGGAGGCTGTAAAGAGTTAACCACACAGTTAAAGTGTAACTGGTTGGCACCTTATTCAGTGCAATAAAATCAGAAAATGTTGAAGATACTCAGCAGGTCTGGCAACATATGTGGTGAGAAAAACGGAATTTTCATATTGGACGCTAACTTGGTTTCTCTCTCCAAAGACGGTGCCAGACATGTTTCATTTCTACAACATTTTCTGTTATTTTTATTTTAGATTTCCAGAATCTGCAACGTTCTCCTTGTATCATTCAGTACTCCTTAACTATGAGGACACATACAAACAGAATAGGTACATACCCAGCCTAGTTTCCATTTATATCAATGGACACCTGCCAGTGTCATAGCAGGAACATACAAGGCCAGCTGTACATTATCACGGCCAAAGAAGAAGGACCTTGGCAAATATACCTTTTGTGCCAAGCCTTTTGCCTTGGTGGGCCACTTGTATGTCATTGATGACAGGACACTGATCTTTGAGTCAGAAGTGATATCGGTTCAATTCCAGGACTTCAGTGCAACAGTATATTAATGAGTGAGCCTAATTGTGTGTGATGACATGCCGAATCTAGGTCCTGCCTTTCTTTTAAAGCAGATCTGGAATAATTCCATAGCACTGTATTGAAGAAGAACCAGTGGGTTACCTTAATATCCTGAACAACATTTGTTTCTCAATCAATATCATGTAGATGATCCTGTCTGTCTGCACCCCACATGGGGACAAAACAAAACATTAACACTGGGAAATGAATGTTCAGGCCTTCTGTTTTGAAGTATGTAAGATGAATCAGATCAGTATGACTCATCTGCCAGCTATTGATTTTTCCCTCTGAGTATTATCACATTGCGGTTTGTGGGACCTTGCTGTGTACAAATTGGCTTCTTTAATATCTTCAATGCATTAATGGCTGCATGTAATTCATTAGCAGTAGAATGTTTAGGGGTGCCTTGAAATAAATACAAGCCTTTCTTTGTTTTTTAATGTTTGGAATTTCTTTTCCATACCAGGCTTTCAGTCATTCTTTGGCTGAATTTGCAGGGTTGGGGAAAGAGATGGCCTGGAGAGGATGGCTCCTAATCCCACATTAATTTAGACCCATAAACCGGAGTGTTCCCATTAATTTGCTTACATTCTTAACAGAGTAATGGTTGCATTTAATTTCACAGGCAGACATGAGTAGGCATCATGAGTTGATTATAGAATGAGGCAGAAATATGAATAATACATTCAGCAGCACTTGTTAATCACCCTTATTTTAGCACTTTTTGCTCAATAGGCTGGGAGTTTGTGTAGCTGAACTTTGCTTGTTTTGCTTTCACAATAACTGATATTAAAGAATTGTACTGTTAACAGTAGAGCCTAATAGCTACTGCAAGTGGAGCTGAATGCACAAGTTCCAACATTTGACTTGTTCAGTGACAACAGAGCAGTTTCTGAAGTGCATGTTTTACATGCACTGAGACCTGTTTTCTATAGCCAAAGCTGTTGTACTTTCAAAGTGTAGCAATTCTTTTAAGAGACCATTAAAATCATTAAATTGAGTTGTGAAAAAAACATTGGATGCTATTTAACAGTAGTTGTCAAAAAATAGGTTTATTCAGTCTCTTATTCATGACTTCTGTGGGCTTGCGCAGCTACGTTTATTTAACTGTCAAAAATTCCACACTTTCCACTGCCCGGTGGTTTTTTTAATGAAGCGTTTTCTGACAAAATGGTTGATCAGGTTTCTAAACAGATCAGCAGAATGATGTGAATAGGGACACAGTGATCCACTTTGAGCTCTCAATTAAAACTTGTTCATTGAAATCAAAATGTGCCATAACGCACAAAAATAAATGGGAGCGAATGAAGTGTTGCTTGGAAATGACAACACCTAGGTAATTTCCAGATAACAGCGGCAGCAACTTCGTTTTAGCAACTCGATGGAAATAACACATCAATCAAAGCCAAATATAAGCCAACCCAAGCATACTGCGATATCTGCCTAATTTGCCATAGGTTCATTTTGGGTAAAAACTGAAAGAACTGCAGATGCTGTAAATCAGAAACAAAAATGGAAATTGCTGGAAAAGCTCAGCAGGTCTGGCAGCATCTATGGAGAGAAATCAGAAGTAATATTTTGTGATATAGTGACCCTACCTCATAGTTCATCACCGTACTTGAAACATTAACTTTGATTTCTCTCCACAGATGCTCTCCATAAAAATCAGAGTTAATGTTTCAGGTACGGCGATGAGCTGTGAAGTAGGGTCACTATGTCACAAAATATTAACTCTGATTTCTCTCCACAGATGGTGCCAGACCTGAGCTTTTCCAGCATTTTTTTGTTTTGGTTCCTTGAGTGATGGGTAGTAGATTATACCCTTTTGGAAACCTCCATATTATACTCTCTTTGACCTTTGTCATAGTTCATCTTTAGCCTACGGAGCATTGACTCTGGGAATGTGTTTCCGATTGAAATCTGGGGAGATTTTCCCGTTCTTATAGTTGCATTCTTGTTTTAGATATTGTTCAAGGTTGAAATGAAGGGCACCAATACTAATCCTTTAGCTTCTATAGCAAATCTTTGTAAAAGTATCAAAAACAGGAATGGACCGTTCAGCCCCTCAAATGTCTTCTGCCATTCAATGAAATCATATCTAAACTCATCCCTTGACTCTTCTTCTCAACTGTATCCCCTGATTCCCTTGGCTGCCAGTAGGCCAGCTGGCAAGTGCTTCTTTTGCTGAAAGCAGATGGGGCTCTCTCAAACGCATGGCACCGAAGGCCAAGCTCAGCTCTGTCTGTACAATTTACACACATCAAATGTGTGTTAAAAACACGGTGGAGACTGATAATTTTTTTAAAAACTCAAATTCTATTTGATAGCTGAAAGGATGACATGGCAAGATTTCATGTCTTAAGAACTTTACAAAGGCAGCTAGAGAGGGGAAATAAATGCTGCCTCACCCATCAATGCCAATATACCACAAATCAGTTAAAAAAAAAGAGAGCTATGGCCATGTGAATTGGCGGTCAAAATGGCATGGTGGGTGTGCTTGCCAAATATTCACCTTCAGCTTTTATTAGTCGTTGGGAAGTACCACAACTTACAGAAAAAGCTAAATGTTACTGTCTCATCATCTTTCTTACTTTATTCGCAGTCTGTCCTAAATCTGTTGCATGCATTGTAATCCCCTGTAATTTCAATCCACGTTCATTTTCAGGTCATTTGCGAAATCAAGAATCAGTAACAAACTCAAAGCAATCTATCAAACTGACAGCACTATTTCACTGGAAGCACCAGTCTCATACTTGCATCTGAAACCTCAGATGATGATGAACCAACCAAAACATCTTATGCTGCCCATTATTGCTTCGCTTTCTGCCCAGCAACAAGGCAGGTCTGAAACATTCAGACTGTGTGTTCAACTTGTTAAACATTTAAAGAGCTTGGGCATCTCCCACTTTGAGGAAAAAGGAGTAACATTCATGGAACATAGCACAGTATGGCACAGAAATCGGCCCTTCAGCCCACGATGTCTGTTCCAACCATGATACCATTCTAGAATCCCTAGAGTCCGCGCCACCCCTCCAAAGAGTATCCCACCCAGACTCACTCCCTTATCCTATCTGTGTAATCCCACATTTCTCATGGCTAAGCCTGCACACCCCCTAGATACGATGGGCAATTTAGCCCAGCCAATCTAGATAACCTCCACATCTTTAGACTGTGGGAGGAAGCCAAAGAAGACACAGGGTGAATGTGAAAACTCCACACAAACAGTTGTCTGAGGCTGAAATTGAACCCAGGTCCCTGATGCTATGAGGCAGCGTACTAACATTGAGCCACTACGCTGCCCCAAAGAAACTAAATCCTATTCCAATTCTAAACTAATCCCATCTGCCCTCCTATCAGTGATGACACCACACTCATCTCTGAATTGGAAGGTATATAGGTTCAGTTCCATCTAGAGGATTGCCTGCACATGGGTCCCTATCCCTCAATTCCTTGCCTATTCATGTGTCTCTTCATGTCCAATGGGGGAACATTGCAGATTGTCTTAACTTGCTAATGTATGAAGAACAAAAACAAAAACAAAGTTGCTGGAAAAGCTCAGCAGGTCTGGCAGCATCTGTGAAGGAGAAAAACAGAGTTAACTTTTCTGACCTTCCTCAGAACTGATGGTGGCTGGGAAAACGTCAGTTTATATGCAGAAAAAAAGGGAAAGGGTTTGGGTAGGAAGTAAACAATAGGATAGAGCCAAAAGAGAGAGAAGAGCAGTTGGACAAAGAGTTGATAACAATCAGGCTGGGAGGGTGAAAAGTTGTTAATGGGGACTATTAGTGACTAATAACAGGTGGTGTGTAATGGCTGGCTACGTGGTAACAAGGCCTAGTGTGTGGGGTAGGGGGCTGGGACATAAAGTTGAGTTTTTCCAGCAACTTTATTTTTGTTCCTGACTTACTGCATCCGTAATAATAAAATGTGAGGCTGGATGAACACAGCAGGCCAAGCAGCATCTCAGGAGCACAAAAGCTGACATTTCGGGCCTAGACCCTTCATCAGAGAGGGGGATGGGGAGAGGGAACTGGAATAAATAGGGAGAGAGGGGGAGGCGGACCGAAGATGGAGAGTAAAGAAGATAGGTGGAGAGAGTATAGGTGGGGAGGTAGGGAGGGGATAGGTCAGTCCAGGGAAGACGGACAGGTCAAGGAGGTGGGATGAGGTTAGTAGGTAGCTGGGGGTGCGGCTTGGGGTGGGAGGAAGGGATGGGTGAGAGGAAGAACCGGTTAGGGAGGCAGAGACAGGTTGGACTGGTTTTGGGATGCAGTGGGTGGGGGGGAAGAGCTGGGCTGGTTGTGTGGTGCAGTGGGGGGAGGGGACGAACTGGGCTGGTTTAGGGATGCAGTAGGGGAAGGGGAGATTTTGAAACTGGTGAAGTCCACATTGATACCATTAGGCTGCATTGGGATAAGTACATGATACCATTACCACAAACTACTTGAGGCTGTTTCGTTAGAGAGAAGAAGGCTGAGAGGTGACTTAATTGAGACATATAAGATAATCAGAGAGCTAGATAGTGTGGATAGGGAGAGCCTTTTTCCTAGGATGATAACAGCGAGCACGAGGGGGCATAGCTTTAAATTGAGGGGTGAAAGATATAGGGCAGATGTCAGAGATAGTTTCTTTACTCAGAGAGTAGTAAGGGAATGGAACGCTTTGCCTGCAACGGTAGTAGATTCGCCAACTTTAAGTACATTTAAGTCATAATTGGACAAGCATATGGACGTACATGGAATAGTGTAGGTTAGATGGGCTTCAGATTGGTATGGCAGGTCGGCACAACATCGAGGGCCGTAGGGCCTGTATTGTGCTGTAATGTTCTATGTTCTATGTTCTAAACCTGCCTGCCCTGGTCGACCTATCGTCTCATCCTGCTCCTGCCCCACTGAACTCATCTCCACCTATCTGGACTCCATTTTCTCCCCTTTAGTCCAGGAACTCCCCACCTACGTCCGTGACACCACCCACGCCCTCCACCTCCTCCAGGACTTCCAATTCCCTGGCCCCCAACTCCTCATATTCACCATGGACGTCCGGTCCCTATACACCTGCATTCATGGGAACCCTGCAGCCTAATGGTATCAATGTGGACTTCACCAGTTTCAAAATCTCCCTTTCCCCTACTGCATCCCTCAACCAGCCCAGTTCGTCCCCTCCCCCCACTGCACCACACAACCAGCCCAGCTCTTCCCCCCCACCCACTGCATCCCAAAACCAGTCCAACCTGTCTCTGCCTCCCTAACCGGTTCTTCCTCTCACCCATCCCTTCCTCCCACCCCAAGCCGCACCCCCATCTACCTACTAACCTCATCCCACCTCCTTGACCTGTCCGTCTTCCCTGGACTGACCTATCCCCTCCCTACCTCCCCACCTATACTCTCCTCTCCACCTATCTTCTTTCCTCTCCATCTTCAGTCCGCTTCCCCCTCTCTCCCTATTTATTCCAGTTCCCTCTCCCCATCCCCCTCTCTGATGAAGCGTCTAGGCCCGAAATGTCAGCTTTTGTGCTCCTGAGATGCTGCTTGGCCAGCTGTGTTCATCCAGCCTCACATTTTATTATCTTGGGATTCTCCAGCATCTGCAGTTCCCATTATTACTGCATCCGTAGTTCTTTCAGTTTTTATTTGCTATATACCAGATTAGAATTATAATGCAACTGGTATGAAGGATAATCAGTGGGAGGGCTCTGCTGGAGTTGTCTCACACTTGCCAGACCTGTTGAGCTTTTCCAGCAGCTTTGTTTTTGTCTCACACTTCTTGGATTTGGTGGGGATCACAAGGATAGTGGCTTGGCCGTTTATGTTGGCATAACATCGACAACTTAACTCAAACAATTGGATATTATATTCATGTAACAACATGGCAAGTTCCGTACATGATTATATTTTTCAGAAACAGACAAAGATTGAGTTCTATTACAATGTTGTGAGGCAGTTAATTAGATCAAACCACTTGCTTACTGGCAGTTAGCAAGAACTGTAGATGCTGGAGTCAATGACAATACAGTGTGGAGCTGGAGGAATACAGCAGGCCGGGCAGCATCAGACGAGCAGGAAAATTGACATTTTGGGTCTGGACCCTTACTAGCAGTGATATTTTTCATTGAATGTCTCTTAAGAAAACATGGTTTTAACTTTGCTTTCTATTATTTCCCTATAAATTGTCATGACTTTATTTCTGCTATCTTTAATAATTTAGTCATTAATGCATTCCCTGGAGTTTAGAAGAACGCGATGCAATCTCACTGAAACAGTTAAATTATCAGAGGGCTTGAAAGGGTGAATGCTGGATGGAGACTCTAAAACATGGGGCCACCATCTCAGGATAAAGGATTGAACATTTGAGACTGGGATGAGGAAAAACACTCCAAGGTCTATCAAACTTGGTAATTCTCTTTCTCAGAAGGCTGTGGATGCTTAGTCGTTGAACATTTCCAAAACTGAGATTATTAAGTTTCTTGAGATTTCAAGACTAGGGGCATATTTTTAAGGTGAGAGGAGAGTGATTTAAAAAGGACACGAGGAGCAACTTGTTTTACACAGAAATTAGTTCATCTGTGGAATGACCTTCCAGAATAAGTCGTGGGTGCAGGCACGGTTACAATGTTTAAAAGATATTTGGATAAGTACGTGAATAAGAATGGCTTGGAGGGATTTGGGCCAAGCACAGGTAGGTGGGATTAGTTGGAATGGACTGGTTGGATCAAAGGATCTGTTTCCATGCTGTATGACTGTCCATGACGCTACAGGAATTGGGGGTATTGGAATCAGCAAGTGTTAGGTGAGTAAAAGTATTAAGGGATGTGGGCCAAAGATAGGCACATGGAAGTTCGGCTTCAAATCAGCCACAATCTCATTGAATGGCATAACAGGTTCAAGGGGAAGAATGGCCTGCTCCTGTTCCTATATTTCAATGAGTAAAGTAGAGTTCAATGGAAAATAATTTAAGATCCTATTGAATAGCAGAACAAGTTGGCGGGCCCAAATAGCCTACACATGCTTCTATTCCTCAGCTCCTTATGTTCCCATATTTGAGATCCAGTTTGAGCTGCCATTGTGATTCTTTGGCCTGTGCACAGAAGATGAAAAGGTAGAACTGTCAATAGCCAAATCATAGATTCTAATTTCAGAGTGAAAGTAAAGAATTAAAATTGGAAGGTAGTTTTGCTACTACAGTGTTAATGCTGGTGCATTTCAGAAAACTGGAAAGTGTTGTGTGTAGAAGATCACAGATTACGGTTACGTGAACAGGTAACAGGACAACCCACAGACCATATGGAAGAAACTGCAGCCATGAATAAGGTTTCATTTGCTAATTGGCTGTGTAAAACAGAAGTGGGATGCTCTACTTCTCTCAACAGCTGTGTACATATATCCGATCTTGTCATCTCATGGAAAATGTTGCGGCTTATTTTCACACAGAGAACGATGAGACTGTGGAATTCAATGGCACAGACGGTGATCTAGGCCAAAACATTGAATGTTTTCAAGATGGAGTTAGATATAGTTCTTAGGGAGTTAAAGGGATCAAAGGGTATGGGGAGAAAACTAGAACAGGGCACTGAGTTAGATGATCAGCCATGATCCTATCAAATGATAGAGTAGGCTTGGAGAGCCAAATGGTCTATTTCTGCTCCTATTTTCAGTGTTTCTAGGGTTGTTTAACTACAAAACTGTAATGTGGCACACCTTGTACTTTAATGAAATTGCCAAGAGAGAATTGAAATATTTGTTAACGGTACAGAGCCTCCATTAACGTTGTAGTCTAGAATGACTTCATAGCCTCTTCTCCATCAACATCTTGCAGGGAGAGCCTGAGAGGTGAAGTGGGCTGGTGGGACAGGAGTGGTGTTAATAGCATGTTGTTGGGGCAACAGGTACGAGGACCAGCAACTGGGGAGCGATCAAAATTTCATTCCAGTTGGTGAGGCACTCCTAGTCTTCCTTGTTTCACCCATAAATAAGTATTCCAAGCGCTTTTTGTGTGTGCTTGTGCCTGGTTGGAACTAGCTTGGCTTCTGTGCAACTGGGAACGTTAGCAAGGGAACCCTGAAGCAGGAATCATTCACCTCCATATTTTAGGAACCTCATGTCTGTTTTACACAGTTGCCAGCGATACTGGAAAAATTGTCCAACACATGCCACTTTGAGAGCCTTCTTGGTTTTTGTAAGGTCTCGGGGCCCCAGTTTTAAATCTGGCTCTCCTTGTGCCCATTGTACTTGAGCTTCCAAAACATCAATAGATATAGGAGCAGAATTAGGCCAATCAGCCGATCATGCCTCCTCCACCATTCGATCATGGCAGATGTGTTCCTCAACTCAATTCTCTTACCTTTTCCTTGTAACTCTTGTTCCCATTATTAATCAACAACCCGTCTTTCACTGACCTAAAGATACTCAATAACTTGGCCCCCAGAGCCTACAGCAACAATCAGTTACACATTCACACCGCCCCTCTAGCTGAAGAAATTTCCCTGCATCTCAGTTCTGAAGTGTCATCCCTTCACCCTGAGGCTGTGTTGTCAGGTTGTAACCTCTCCTACTCGTGGCAAAATCTTCTCTATGTCCTGTCTCTTCAGGGGCCCCTCAGTAATCTGTAGGTTTCAATCATACCCCTGATCCTGTAACCTTCATTGTAAACCAACCCATAGTCCTCTACTGCTTTTCACATGATGCGCCCTCTGTTGCTGAGATCTTTCTTATAAACCTCCTTTTGGACTCCCTCCAATGCCAGCACACCCTCCCTTAGATAGGGGGTCCAAAACTGCTCACAATATTCCAAACACTGTCTGACTAGAGCCTTATACAGCCTTAGCAGTACACATCTGCTGTTGTATTCTAGGCCTCTTGAAATGAATGCTAACATTGCATTTGCTTTCCTATCTCCCAACCGACTCTGCATGTTAACCTTAAGAGAATCCTGAACTAGGAATCCCAAGTACTTTTGCGCTTTAAATTTCCAAAGCCTTTCTCCATTTAAAAAATAGTCTGTACCTCTTCTGCCTACCAAAGTGCATAACTTCACACTTGCCCATATTGTATTCTATCTATCACATTTTTGCCCATTCTCCCAGCCTGTCTAAGTCCTTCTGCAGCGTTCCCCCCTTACTTCAACACTACCTGTCCCTCCACTTATCTTTGTGTCATCTGCAAACTTAGCGACAATGTCGTCATTTCCTCATTCAGTTTGTTAATTTACATCATGAATAATGGTCCCAACACTGACCCATGCAGAACTCCACTAGTCAACTGATGCTATTGTGAAAAATATTGTCTGCCTTCTGCCAGTCAGCCAATCCTCTATCTATGCCACTACCTTGCACCTAAGACCATGGGCTCTGATCCGGTTTAGAAGCCTCCGACACAGCCCCTTGTCAAAGGCCTTCTGGAAATCCAAACAGATCTCACCCACTGGCTCTCCTTTGTCTAACTTACTTGTTACCTCCGCAAAGAATTCTAACAGATTTGTCAGGCATGACCTCCTCTTGACAACGCTAAGCCGAATCAGCCCTAATTTACCGTGCACTTCCAAGTACTCCGCAATCTCATCCTTAATAATTGACTCTAAAATTTTACCGATGATCCAAGGCAGGCTTATTGGCCTATAGTTTCCTATCTTCTGCCTCCCTCCCTTCTTAACAGGCATATTATATTAGAATGCTACAACAAATTTCAATTTCTACCTCATTGTTTCAGCCTTGTGTCTTGGTACATTCCAGAATGCAGGTCACACAATTCTGAATGAATTTGAATTAATTCCAATAAAGCCAATGTCAAAACAAATAAATATCTGCTGGCCTGGCCAGTGATGCTCACATCTCATACCAACCCTCCCTTCTTCTCTTGCATTATTATAGGGGTATGCAGCAACAACTTCCATTTAACAAGTGCCTTTAATTTGATGAACGAATAAAAAAAATTGAGCACTGAATGTGCAGTGGACCATAAGCCTTTTAGTAAATAATTGGTATACAGCGCTTTAGATTGAAATGTGGCATCATGCAGAGTATCCTGTTTATTATTCTGTTTCCTACAGCCTTCAGCGTGAGTATATGTTTTGCCCTTATTGACTGGAATGTGAAGGGATTGGAGATATCTGAGACTCCTGTGAGAGTTGAGACCATCGGTGTATCTCCTTAACAAATGGAACCTATTCATTCAAAAAGAAACTTAAGAAAAATTGAGAAATTTGGGGGACAGGAGTGTGAAATTAGATTCAAATAAGATACAGAAGAGAATTAAAGAGGGAAAGAAAGGCTGAATTGAGGGTGAGAAAAAGAGAGACTGAAATGTAACAGAAACATTTTGGCACTTTCAAAATCTCTAACAACAATTGATTACTCCTTGGAAGACATCGATATAAATGGTTCCCTTTCATGGCCAGTGAGCATAATCGACATTCATTTTCAGGTTGTTAAATGGTATGTATGCTGATAATTATGAAATCTGACATTTTGTAGCAGGCTCTTAAGATTAATATGGAGGCTAAGAATGAGATGACATTTGTGAAGGGGAGTTGGGTAAATCAACCAGATTTACAATTTAGGGCATGACCTTTAAACACCTTGAATTTCTGGCCGGTTTGCGCATTAAGAGTGGCATACATTACTTAAAAACACAGTGATATTTGCAGCAAAATCCACCTCATTCTCTCATTTATCTTGTCAGAAATAAATATAGGACAGAGGGATTACAACTGCTGGTAGAACAAGATCAAATTTCAAAGTAGGATTTAAGGAATATCTCCCCAAGGAAGCCTTGATGCTAGGATATTTTATCTCCTGTATGTTCAACAAGCTCGATCTACGAGGAGCATAGACATTGGGCTTTTGTTAAAATGATTGAGTGTTCCGTTTTCAGTGACAGCTCATCAATGGATATTTATCATCCTTACCTTGTGAAACTTTCACCCAATAACAGCAACTAAACCATTGTGAGAGAAAGACAATTTCAATTAATTTATTTTCTTTCGAAGGAATAGCCTCAGGGCAAGTAACATAAACGACTAAAGAATCATTCTGTATCCCCCTCTACCATTAGAGATTTATTTTCGCATAAGAAGATTAAAGAACGAAATTGGACTGGTAGTTTTTTTAAAAGAACGATTCTGTATTTTCTATTGAAGCTGTATTAATGCTACCTTATTTCTTCTGCAGCCTTTTGAGGTTTGCTGTCTCCATGGTGAACTACACCTTTTGTCACAACTGTTGTTTCATGTTTCACAAATTTCATTTCTTTAAACTCTGATACATAATCCCTTGATTCTGTTTGACTCTCTGCCTTGATTCCACTCTTTTCAACCTGCTGATATTAACATACACTTTGGATATTGAAATTTCCATAAAGGATGATTTTTTATTTTCATTCTGTTTTCATTCTTGCATCCCCTTATTGATGGATCCTGTCTCTTTGATATACACTTCTCTCCCATCCCTTTGACCTTTCTTCATCCATTTCCAGAATGTGGGTGTCACTGACTAGGCCAGCATCTATTGTCCATCTCTCATTGCCAAGAGGGTAGTTAGGAGCCAACCTGGAGTCACATTATAGGGCAGACAAGATAAGGATAGCAGTTTCCTTCCTTATAGGGCATTTCCTTAAAGGGACCTTTATAGAGGTTTATAAAATTATGAGGGGCATGGATAGGTGAATAGCCAAAGACTATTTGTCCCAAAACTAGAGGGGATAGGTTTGAGGTGTGTGGGGAAAGATATAAAAGGGACCTAAGGAGTGAACTTTTTCATGCAGAGGGTGGTGAGTGTATGGAATGAGCTGCCAGAGGAAGTGGTGGAGGCTAGTACAATGACAACGTTTAAGTAGCATCTGGATGGGTATGTGAATAGGAAGGGTTTAGAGGGATATAGGCCAAATGCTGGCAAATGGGACTAAATTAATTGAGGATATCTGGTTGACGTGGACCAAAGGGATTGTTTTTGTGCTTTACACCTCCATGACTCTAGTGAGCTAGGAGGGTCCAGTTTACTACATTCAAAATTGATAATTGTTATATTCATAATTCCAGGTTTTTAACTGAATTCAAATTCCACCACCTGCCATGGCAGGATTCAAAGACAGGTGCCCAGAACATTACTTGGGTCTCTGGATTAGTAGTCTAGCAAGAATACCACAAAGCCATCACTTCCCCATTCTCTTGCATTACCATTGAGTTTATTCATTGATTTATTGACATATGTACCTAATTACAGTGAAAAGTTTAGTTTACGAGCCATCGAGGCAGATCATAGTAAGCAAAGACATACAGATCATTGGGTGAAAAACAACTTAGAGGCAGACAGGTTACGTCGAACAGGGCGAGTGCTGGACAAGATCAACATTAGCATATTATTAAACTAGATAGAGCGCGGAAGGATGCTAGAATGCTGCCTTGACTGGGAGGTTTGATTTAAGAAAGAGAAGCTGGATATGCTGTGATGTTTTTTGCCTGGAGTGTAGGAGACTGAGAGATAAAATCCTGAGAGGCTTAGATAAGGTACAGAACCAACAGCTTTTCCCCAGGGATGGGGAATTTAAAACTAGAGGCCATAAGTTTAAGCTGAGAGGAAAGAGATACAAAAGGTCCCAGAGGAGCAATTTTCTCGCACACAAAGCGGCGAGTGACTGAATGGCCTGCTAAAGGTAGTGGTGGAAATGAATACATTATCCCCATTTAAGAAGCATTTGCTCAGATACACGGATGGGCTAGGTAGGGAGGGATATGGACCAAACACAAGCAATTGGAACTAATTTAATTGTGAAAACTGGGCAGCAGGGACAAGATGGTCCGAAGGGCATGTTTCCATGCTGTAAACCTCTATGACTCTAATTATTCCCAGCGATGCCCACATCATGAGAACAGGTGGGAGGGTGTGCAGCAAAGTATGTTTACAAACTCACAGGATTGATCAGGTGGTGGAAGTTTATGGCCTTCTTTTACAAATGTGAACAAGTGGAGAAAAGTGTAGGAAATAGTTTTCCTGTACAAATTATGCCATGCATCGTGGCTGTGAACTGGGAGCGAAGTCTAGTTTAACATCCAGTGATATGTCAATGTTGTTGGAAATGTTACAAATTTCATTGCCATCCCTGCAGTTCTGCTCAGTATTAAATAATTGCTAGGTTACAAAATTATAGTATTACGCCAATGAATTAAAACATTAAGCTAATCTACAAGTAACAACTGTATGTGATGAATGCAGCTGGAGTGAATTTTGTTACTGTTTATAAAAGTAAAACAGTGTTTTACTGTTATATATAGAAGCACTAGGGATCATGTTCTTGCTTCCCACCTTCAGTGGGGAGCCTTTGTTGTTGGACGGAGAGATTCCAAACGTTAGATTTTTGAGGTTACCTAATGTAGACAGTTGGCCAAATGCAAGGGATTTTCAGATAGTTTATTAAGATTGCTAAGAGGTAGCAGTTGAGATATGAAACATAGCTAATTAGACAAAAAAAAGTATGCATCTGTGACAATTGGGAATGATCTGCTGATATTTGAGAGTGAACAGGCAGCTTGAAACATAGAGAATGGGAGCAAGAATAGGCCATTCAGCCCTTCAAGCCTGCTCCACCATTCAATATGATCCTGGCTGATCATCTAACTCAGCCCCCTGTTCCTGCTTTCTCCCATACCTTATGACCCCTTCAGACCTAACTATATCTAAATCCTTCGTGAAAATATTTGATGTTTTGGCCTCAACGGCTTTCTGTTGCAGAGTTCCACAGGCTCACCACTCTCTGGGTGAAGATATTCCTCCTCATCTCAATCCTATGTGGTCTACCGTGTACCCTTAAATTTTGATCTCTGGTTCTGAACTCCCTGGTCATTGGTGACATTCTTCCTGCATTTACCCAGTCAAGCCCAGTTAGAATTGTCTCGTTTCTATGAGATTCCCCTTCAATCTTCTGAGCTCCAGAGAATATAATCCTTACCAATCTAGTTTCTCTTCATCTGTCGGTCGTGCCACCCCATGAATCAGTCTTATAAATCTTTGTTGTGCTCCCTCAAAAGCCAGAACATCCTCCCTAAAATAACAAGTCCAAAACTGCATGCAATACTCCATTTCTGAAACCCTATTCTGAAGAAGGATCTAGGCCTGAAACGTCAGCCTTCTTGCTCCTCTGATGCTGCTTGGCCTGCTGTGTTCATCCAGCTCTATGCCTTGTTATCTGCAATACTACAGGTGTGTTCTCCAAGGTCCTGTGCAGTTGCAACAAGATATCCTGCTCTTCCACCTGAACCCCCTTGCTATGAAGCCTGCATACCATTTGCTTTCTTCACTGCCTGCTGCATCTGCAGGCTTACTTTTAGTGACTGATGCACAAGGAACCCAGGTTTTGTTGCACCTCCCCCTTTCCCAATCTACCACCATTCAGATAATGACCTGCCTTCTTGCTTTTACAAACAAAATGGACAACTTCACATTTATCCACATTATACTTCATCTGCATTTGCTGAGTCACTCAACATGTTCAAATCACACTGAAGCATTTCTGCATCCTCCTCACAGTTTACCCTCTCTCCTGGCTTTGCGTCAGTTCCAAATTTGGAGATATTCCAGCCATTCCAGGAGTCAGTCTGGGGCAGAGGCACAGAGTCTGTTGATCTCATTAAAGTCGTGAAGACAGCATCCTACTTTCTAGCTGAATTGCTATGGAATTCTTCTCTGGGTCTTCCTTTAATTTCTTCTGGTCCATTTTTCATTTAAAGGAGACATCTCCCTGATGAGGAGTGGTCTCCTGACACTGCGCTTTTGGAAACTTGGACTTACGTGTTCACAATCAGCTGTGGCCCTGCCCCACTGCATCCCTCCCCCCTTGTCTGTATGTCATCATCATTGTGGGTAGTGCTGAAGGCAAATCTCACCAAGTGGGCAAATGGTGGAATCTGAATTCAATCAACAAAGCTTTGATTATTATAATTACTCATTAGATTAGCCTTTCTTACCCTAGGCTTGTCTATGCATGGCATAGTTCATGCATGGTTCATAGCAGTATGCTTTACTCTAAACTGCAATGGACTAGCAAGTCACTAGGCTCAGTGGCAGCTAGGAATTGGGCAAGAATAAAAATCAAATTCAGTTGCCGCGATATTTATTCTAATTCCATCATATCTAGGTAATCCAATGTCTTCACGAGTATAGGCATGATCAGTCCTATTATGGACAAGAGCATAACTTTAAAACATCTGACCTTTCTTTTATTTTTTTCATTTCACAGGATGTGTACATCATTGGCTAAGCCAACATTTATTACCCAATCCTAATTTCCCAGTGGGTAGTTAAATGTCACTCACTTTACAGCTGGTCCGGAATGATGTGGAGGTCAGACCAAGTAAGGACAAAGGGCAGTAGTAAAACTGACAAAAACCAAAAGAAATGTGGATGCTGTAAATCAGGAACAAAATCCTAAGTTGCTGGAAAAGCTCAGCAAGCCTGGCAGTTTCTGTGAAGAGAAATCAGAGTTAACATTTTGGGTCTTGTGACCCTCCCTCAGAACAGTTCTGAGGAAGGGCCGCCAGACCCAAACCGTTAACTCTGATTACTCTTCACAGATGCTACTGGACCTGCTGAGCTCTTCCAGCAACTTTTGGTTTTTCTTGACAATTGATAATGGTCTCACAGTCATCATTAGACTCCTAATTCCAGGTATTTATTCAATTGCCATCTGCAAGACGAGATTCAAATTTGGATCCTTACAACATTACCTAATTATTAGTCTAACAATAATACCAGTTGGACATCACCTCCCCTATGCACAGTGCAAATTGGGCAATCCCTCATTTGAAGACCATGACTGTATATTCTCTATTTCCAGCCCAAAAAAAAAGTCATTCTCTGAACATCTGCCCTGATAAGCCCCTTCAGAATTATATATGCTTCAGTAAGATCACTTAGAGAAGGTCCAGAATGCTCAATCTTTCCTCATTATTACAATCTCTTCATCCCAGAGATCAGTCCAGCAAACTTTTGTTGCACTCATGAGGAAAGTATGTTTTTCTTCAGAAATGGATTGCAAAATTGTACATGGTACTACAGCTGTGTTCTCCCCAAGGCCCTATAATATTGCAATAAAACTTCTTCAGTCTTACATTCCAGACCCTGTTGATATAGGTTGACACATCCATGTACTTTCCTAATTTCTCTCTAATTATATGCCAACTTTTGGTGATTTTTGTACTCAAGAATTCAGGTTCCACTGTATGTCAACATTTCCTTGTCTCTCGCCATTTAAAACAAAATTCTGCTTTTCCAATTTCCCTTCACTTCACCCTCCCTCACACTATTTTCACGAGTCATGTTCTTGATTACTCACTCTAATTGGTCTACATTCATTTGTAGCCTCTACGCATCCTCCTCTCAGCTTATTGTCCCACTTAGTTTCGTATCATCAATACATGTTACGCTTAGTGCCATCATTATGGGCATGGGTTGGAAAAAGCCCAAGTAACTCAATCATGCTCAATCTCTGTTATCCACAAGGCATAGGGGAATGGACTTTCTGCAGATGAGAAAAGTGGATATCTCCTCTATATACTTGGCCCATGCTGTGTGAAATGTTGTATGTTGTTTAGCGAGGCAGACAATTGGGTAAAGAAAAATTGGGTCTGAGGCCAATCTCCTGAGTACACAGCTCTGTGGGTTGTGAATCAATGAGTAATGAGGAGTGAGTGTTAGTCACAACCTGTCAACCTGAAAATTACCCATTTATTTCTGTTGTCTGTTTCTGCACGTCAACAATTGCTCGAGAAGCAGAGGACATTGATTAAAGATGATTGGCAAAAGGACCAACAGCAACATGAATACAGTTCTTTTCATTTTGTAAGTGGTTAGGATCTGGAATTCACTCCCTAGAGGCAGCTTCGAGTGCGGCTTTCAAAAAGCACTCAAAAAGAAAAGAAAATCATTGCATGGTAGTTCAAAAAAAGAAGAGGGACCAGCTGAGCTGCTCTTGCAGAGAACGACAAGCAACTGGCTTCTTTCTGTATTGTAATCATTCCAAAGTTCTCTGATCAGGGTTTGAATTTGACAATTATTCCAAACTGTAGTACTTTGTACTGTGGTTAGTGCTGCTGCCTCACAGCGCCAGGGACCCAAGTTCTGTTCCACCCTTGGGTAACTGTCTGTGTGGAGTTTCCACATTATCCCTGTGTCTGTGTGAGCTTTCGTTGGGTTCTCTGGTCCTTCCCATGGTCCAATGATGTGCAGGTTCAGCTGGTTGGTCGTGCTAATTTGTCCCATTGTGTCTAGGGATGTGTAGGCTAGCTGGATTAGCCATGGGAGATGTGGGTTGGGGGGGTGCATTGGGGCTGGGCGGGCTATGCTTCAGAGTGCCGGTGCCGTCTCAATGGTCCAAATAGCTTGTATGTGCACTGTAGGGATTTTGTGAATTGGTGTGCACTGTTTCTCATTATGATGGATTCCAATTCAATTTAAATGAAGCTAGACAAAAGGACATTTTCTGAAGGAGAGAAGGAGTGAAATTGTGTGTGGGACATCTGAAATTGGAGCAGAATTAGGACATTTGGCCCATCAAACCTGCAGTGCTATGAAATAAGATTGCGGTTGTTTGTGTTTTGAATGCTACATCTTGAGAGCCTTTTATTTTACTGTTAAACAAGAATCTAACTCACTCTGCATTAAAAATATTCAATGTCTTCTGAGGTAGACAGTTCTAAAGTTGCACAACCCTTTGAGAGAAACAGAAGTCTCCTCATCGCTACCCTAAAAGAGTAACTCCAAATTTTAAAGTAGTGCCTTGCAGTTTGAGACTGAACCACAAGAGAAAACCATTTCCACATCCAGCTTATGTCACCATACAGAACCTTCACACTTCAATCAATTATCCCCTCACTCTTCAAAACTCGAAACAGCCCCGGTCTCTCTGATCTTTCCTCATAAGAATACCCATTCATTCCAGGTAGCAATCTAGTAAATCTCCTCTGATCTGCATCCAATGCATTTACATCCTTCCATTAATCAGGAAGTCGAAACTATGCACAGTATTTGAGATGTGGGGTGCACCGTATGCTTACTTTTATGTGTAACAGAGGAAGGAGTGTGGAACTAATTGGATTACCCTGCTAGCATGGACAAGCCAGGCCAAATGGCCTTTTTCAGTTCTGTGCTATTCCATGATTCTCGAACTAATGTGATGTAACAGCAGAGGAGGATGGTATTGAAACAAACCTCAATAGTCTTGAAACAAGCTGGCAGAGTTCAAATTGATAACAGATCACTGAAACACTCCACCACATTCATTTCCTGTTCGACCTTGTTAGAACTGAGTCTATTTATTAAAATTAATATCATTTGGTCTCTGAGATTGAAGACTCATGGTTTATGAATATCAGTCATTTGACTTAAAGTTTTAGATTCACTGCTGCCTACCTGATATTGTTTGATTTGTCCACATAGATTGTATTAATCTTTGGATCATATAGCCACAGATACTGAGTATCCTTTCTAAGCAGAGAATCGGAAAATGGAAATGGAGTTGGTCATTACCTGTGTGGCATGACTGATGAGTTGTAATATTGTGAAAGGTCGAAAATTAAAGTGCTTTCAAAACTAATAGTCGACACTGGTATTTCCAATATTTACATTCATCCCACTTTTGCTTATTGTGATATGAATCAATTACTTCAGGGATACGTTACAGTGCTTTGTTTGAGCCACTTTCTCGGCACACGGCTTTATTTGAAGCCTAACCCTCGAATGACACTCAGCTGAGTATCATTCAATTTAAAACATTAACTGGAGTAGGCCATTCAGCCCCTTGAGCCTGTTCCACCATTCAATGAAATCATGGTTGATCCGCTCTGTGTTGAACTATCATTGAGTATGGTCTCTTTGAATTTTGGTATCAGTCAGATCGTGCTAGATGAAGTGGTGGAGGCTGATACAATTACAACACTTAAAAGGCATCTTGGTGGGTATATGAATAGGAAGGATTTAAATTGATATGGGCCAAATGCTGGCAAGTGGGATTAGATTAATTAAAGATATCTGCTCTGCATGTATGAGTTAGACTCTTGGCCCTGTGTGGTACACCTCTATGACACTGTACACCCACAGATTAATATTTTCTCCTTTAAAGTTATGCCTCATCTTAACAGACCAGATATTCATGAGACAAGACTGTCATCAGCTGGTCAAAACAAGAAAGTTTCAAAATGTGTGGCAGATTGTTCATCAAAAGCAAAATGCTGCAGATGTTGAAAATCTAAATTCAAAACAGAAAGTGCTCAGCAGGTCTGCCAGCTCCTGTGGAGAGAGAAACGGAATCAATAGCCTTTCATCAGGGTGGTTGTTAATCAAACTGCTCTCACTGTGGCAGCATACATACTGGATGTTGCACTTTTGTTAATTTCAGTAATAAATAATCACATTTCAAGGTTATCAAATTCAGTCTTCTCTCCAATGTAAACTACAGGTGGGTTTAATGTTTAAGTTTGTGTTAATGATTTTTGATTTATCCATCTTTCCTTTTACTACAGACCTAACTGGTACTGTTATTTTCTGGATTGAAGTCTCCAGTGACAGCACAAATTCAGCATGGCAGATGATGCAGATATGCGCAATGAGTTGGAAAATATGCAACAGCGAGCTGACCAGGTGGCTGATGAGGTGAGTCATACTGTGCAAAAAGCACCGAATTCTATATCGCCTTTTGATTCCCACTGATTTCAGAATTCATGTCGCTGTGTTGGTGCACTTAGCTAATTCAGCAATACCATTCTGCCAGACACAAGTGGTAGTACAAGGCATTGGAGAGGTAGAGCCTGATATGATCCGTGAACATACAAAAGTTAACTCCTTGTCTGTGGATGTCAATTTCAAGAGCGGTACTCAGATGAGGAAGGGGATCGGCCAAGAATACAATAAATGTTTACACAGTTTCAGCCCACCCTATCTCTTTAGTCTGTTTCATTCTCAGTGACTGATGTCTGTGCTATTCATGTCAAATCATATGTCCTTTGCATTCCCCCTTTTCCTGCTTCAACTTCAGGAACAAAAGCTTCTCTCAACACTCATCTTAAATTTCTTTGCTTTGCTACTTCTCCTGCAATATTTATTCACATCTTCAAAGCTGAAATCTTTCATCATACCTTCAGTTGCCATCATTTAACTGTCTGTCGGTGCACAGCACCTTTTGAAGTGCATTACTCTACAAATAAAAAACATTTCTTTCTGGATCTAGCTGGATTTAGTTTTGCACTGTGTCAGTTTCCATGTCGCCTCTCTGTGTGTTGTGAAGTTGAATGGAGTACTTGTGGATTGGAAGGCAGGAAGTTAGAATTTGGTGTTTGTAAAATGCTGGGGGGAAAATCAATGTGTGTAGTTTCTTTAAAAGACTATGTGCTTTTTCCATGTTTAGAGATTTAAAAAGGATGTCTGTGAGCAGCTTGAAAGTTCGCAAGAGCACAGGCAGCACTCGAATTGAAACAGATGTATAAAAAGGCCATACAGTTAGCTGACCAAGTGGCAAGTTTTTTTGGCATCAAGACAATAAGTTTTGAATTTAGCTGATTTGAACCAGACACTTTAGATACTAAAAAATTTAGATATGATGGTTTTGACAACATAGGACCAATTGATATGTCATCAAGAATATAGAAGTAGAAGGCAGTTGGACAAAGGCAGGAGAATGAACTGCCATCCACCAGAGTTAACAGCTCTCAGCCCTCAGCTCTCACAGTCTTCTCTAAGTTTTAGAGAAAGCACCATCTAAATCAATTGTACCAATGGCACAACAAGTTAATTTCCTGACAGAAGAATAGACGGAGAAGATATTCCCAATAGAACATTTGACTGAGAAAGCACAGAACATTTCGGAAAACACGTACCCTGGTTGTGATTTCAAGAGTCTAAATTCTATTTTTAAAATTTTATTTTATGTAAGTGGGACTTGTATTTAATGGAACAGCATACCATTAGAATCTTGTTTTATTCAGCAATAGTTAGGAATTAGAAGGAGTTTATTCAGTTTGTTAATAATTTAGAGAATTTCCTCACTGTTAGAGTTAGATAAATAAATTGTTACTTTTTGGTTGTAAAAGTGAGTGTCAGGGGTTTATTTTGTTTAACACTAGAGGTTGTTGAAAGGCAGTTTACACCATTTTTCATACTCCTTTTTAATAGATTATAGGGCAAGGTGCTCGTCTTTGTGTGTTTCAGTTTTACTTCTCAGAGGTGGATCAACCCCTGCTTTATAACATCTGTAGCTTTATCTTTTTGTCTTTCAAATTTGTTCCTTCCATTTTCCGCATGTATTTTAATCATTGGGTTACAAAATTGTGCAGCCTCACCATTAATGTCCAAGAAACCCCCACATTGAACATTTTAACAAGAGCTGTTTACAATCTAAATTCTTAACTTTGTGAATATTGTACAGCTCAGGACTTTTTCAAGAAGTGAAATTTCATGCATGATATACAGTGGGGCAGTACAGTGACTCAATGGCTAGCACTGCTGATTCACAGCACCAGGGACCTGGGTTCAATACCACCCTTGGGTGACTAACTGTGCGGAGTTTGCATATTCTCCTCGCATGTGCACAGGTTTTGTCCGGGTCTTCTGATTTCCTCCCACAGTCCAAAAATGCGCAGGTTAGGTGGATTGGCCATGGGAAATGTATGGTTACATGGGTTGGGTGAGGGGGATGTCCTTCAGAGGGTTGATCTAGACCTGATGGGACGAATGGCCTGTTTCTACACTGTAGGGATTCCACTTTCAGATTATTTCAGCTGGTTATTAGCATTAGAACATAGAACATAGAACAGTACAGCACAGAACAGGCCCTTCAGCCCACAATGTTGTGCCGACCATTGATCCTCATGTATGCACCCTCAAATTTCTGTGACCATATGCATGTCCAGCAGTCTCTTAAATGACCCCAATGACCTTGCATCCACAACTGCTGCTGTCAACGCATTCCATGCTCTCACAACTCTCTGTGTAAAGAACCTGCCTCTGACATCCCCTCTATACTTTCCACCAACCAGCTTAAAACTATGACCCCTCGTGCTAGCCATTTCTGCCCTGGGAAATAGTCTCTGGCTATCAACTCTATCTATGCCTCTCATTATCTTGTATCCCTCAATGAGGTCCCCTCTCCTCCTCCTTTTCTCCAATGAAAAGAGACCGAGCTCAGTCAACCTCTCTTCATAAGATAAGCCCTCCAGTCCAGGCAGCATCCTGGTAAACCTCCTCTGAACCCTCTCCAAAGCATCCACATCTTTCCTATAATATGGCGACCAGAGCTGGACGCAGTATTCCAAGTGCGGTCTAACCAAAGTTTTATAGAGCTGCAACAAGATCTCACGACTCTTAAACTCAATCCCCCTGTTAATGAAAGCCAAAACACCATATGCTTTCTTAACAACCCTGTCCACTTGGGTGGCCATTTTAAGGGATCTATGTATCTGCACACCAAGATCCCTCTGTTCCTCCACACTGCCAAGAATCCTATCCTTAATCCTGTACTCAGCTTTCAAATTCGACTTTCCAAAATGCATCACCTCGCATTTATCCAGGTTGAACTCCATCTGCCACCTCTCAGCCCATCTCTGCATCCTGTCAATGTCCCGCTGCAGCCTCCAACAGCCCTCTATACTGTCAACGACACCTCCGACCTTTGTGTCGTCTGCAAACTTGCTGACCCATCCTTCAATCCCCTCATCCAAGTCATTAATAAAAATTACAAACAGTAGAGGCCCAAGGACAGAGCCCTGTGGAACCCCACTCACCACTGACTTCCAGGCAGAATATTTTCCTTCCACTACCACTCACTGTCTTCTGTTGGCCAGCCAATTCTGTATCCAAGTAGCTAAGTTCCCCTGTATCCCATTCCTCCTGACCTTCTGAATGAGCCTACCATGGGGAACCTTATCAAATGCCTTACTAAAGTCCATATACACCACATCCACAGCTCGACCCTCATCAACTTTTCTAGTCACATCCTCAAAAAACTCGATAAGGTTTGTGAGGCATGACCTACCCCTCACAAAGCCGTGTTGACTGTATTCGATCAAGCCATGCTCTTCCATATGGCCATAAATCCTATCCCTCAGAATCCTTTCTAACACCTTGCAGACGACAGACGTGAGACTTACTGGTCTGTAATTGCCGGGGATTTCCCTATTTCCTTTCTTGAAGAGAGGAATTACATTTGCCTCTCTCCAGTCCTCAGGTACGACTCCAGTGGAGAGCGAGGATGCAAAGATCTTCGCAAGTGGTGAAGCAATTTCATTTCTCGCTTCCCAAAGCAGCTGAGGACAAATCTGGTCCGGGCCTGGCGACTTGTCAATCTTAATGTTTGACAAAATTTTCAGCACATCAGCTTCCTCTATCTCTATCCATTCCAGCATACACACCTGCTCTTCAAAGGTTTCATTCACTACAAAGTTCGTTTCTTTCGTAAAGACAGAAGCAAAAAATTCATTAAGGGCTTCCCCTACCTCCTCAGACTCCACACACAAGTTCCCTATGCTATCCCTGATCGGCCCTACTCTTTCTTTGACCATTCTCTTATTCCTCACATAAGTGTAAAATGCCTTTGTGTTCTCCCTAATCCGTTCAGCCAAGCCTTTCTCGTGCCCCCTCCTGGCTCTCCTCAGATCATTTTTCAGCTCCTTCCTTGCCTGCGTGTAATCCTCTCTAGCTGAACTTGACACTAGCTTCCTCCACTTTATGTAAGCTACCATTCTTGCCTCTGAGTTACAAGTTCCATCCCAGACCGGAATTACTGAGTGAGAACTGCACTGTTGGATGGCCTGTCTTTGGCATGAAGCATTAAACTAAGGCTCCAACTGCAATCTTCCCTTGGTGTAGAAGATCCCGTGGAATGATTTCATGAGCATTATCCTCAGTGTCCTGGCCAATATATATTCAGCAATCACCACGACTAAAACAGATTAGCTGGATGTTAGCTCATTGCTACTTGTGGAAGCTTGTTGTGCACAAATCAGCAGCTGCAGCTCCTACATTTCAACAATGAATAGGCTTCAAAGTGCTCTGAAATGTCAAGTGGTTGTGAGAAATGCTATATAAATACAAGCTTCCTTGCTTTGTTTCATTACTAGTCACTCTCATGTATAATTAATGCCATTGTTTGAGGTTTTGTACACTCATTTTCAAGATTATACAATGCATTTCAACTATGTGTAACCTGTAAAAAGGACAAGTATATTTTTATTCAGTGCAATGGTTGCACTGTATTAATATGACTTATTCAAGTTCGGTAGTTTATATGCTGATAACGAGTGTTCAGAATCTGCACTGAATGCTGGAAGCTAAATTGTTCTAAAGATAAAAAGCTAAAGCACAGAGTACTGTTCATACTTTTAGTCTGCTAAAGCATTACAATTTACTTCCTGCCCATATCCCTCTTAACTAAAGATCTATTTGAGCTTTGTCTCTGGTCTAGTTGATCATAAAATTACATCAATTCAGAGATGAATTCACATCAATAATGCAGGTATGTTGAGTTGGGAAGCTTCCAACAGACCATTCTCCCTTTTAAAAAGCCACTGTCTCCTTATTTTCATTTTAGGAGGTGGTAACAGGATGGAGTTATGTCTGAGGTAGTGTGTGGA
The DNA here is from genome assembly GCF_030684315.1 of Stegostoma tigrinum. Lineage (NCBI taxonomy): Eukaryota > Metazoa > Chordata > Chondrichthyes > Orectolobiformes > Stegostomatidae > Stegostoma > Stegostoma tigrinum. The sequence goes on along the minus strand of NC_081362.1, from coordinate 7,747,842 downwards.
GGCCCAGGTCTGGTGGTATGAGAGTGCAGAAGCAGGCTGGTTAGAAAGCCAGAGATAATGGGAATTGCAGATGCTGGAGGATCCGAGATAACAAATTGTGGGGCTGGATGAACACAGCAGGGCAAGCAGCATCTCAGGAGCACAAAAGTTGATGTTTCCGGCCTAGACCCTTTTTCTGTTGAAGGTTCTAGTTCCGAAACGTCAGCTTTTCTGCTCCTAAGATGCTGCTTGGCTTCATAATACTTCCTGTCAAGCTGTTTCATGACAATTTTGATAGAAATGAAAGGCTAACAAAGCTGTTTGAGAGGGCAGCTTCTTCATTCGTTGCCCTCGACAACTTGTGGTGAGCTTTCATACAAGATAATGAGAGGCATAGATAGAGTTGATAGCCAGAGACTATTTCCCAGGGCAGAAATGGCTAACACGAGGGGTCATAGTTTTAAGCTGGTTGGAGGAAAGTATAGAGGGGATATCAGAGGCGGGTTCTTTACACAGAGAGTTGTGAGAGCATGGAATGCGTTGCCAGCAGCAGTTGTGGAAGCAAGGCCATTGGGGACATTTAAGAGACTGCTGGACATGCATATGGTCACAGAAATTTGAGGGTGCATACATGAGGATCAATGGTCGGCACAACATCGTGGGCTGAAGGGCCTGTTCTGTGCTGTACTGTTCTATGTTCTATGTTCATCTTGGAATGAAATGCCTCTAGTGCCAAATATTTAGCTACATTGTTGAGGATCTGGAATAAAGTAAGGACCTGACTAGTAGCAATGACAGATTTTCTTCTGTAAAGAACCTCAGTGAATCAGAAGGACAATTTTTACAACAATCTAATAGTTTTTGGTAACCATGGCCAACAGCATTGTTTTCTTTTAAATTCAGATTTGCACATTAGGTGAATTTAAATTTCCCCAGTTACCACGGTAGGATTTGAACTCCTGACTCCAGATTACTAGATATAGTGCTACTGTTTACGCAAAGGAAATTTAACCGAATTCAATAAAAACTTTCACTTGGCACCAGAATAAATACTTGAAGGGGGCAATTTGCAAGGCTGTGGAAAAGAGAATTGACAGGTAATTGTAAGCCACTTCTAGGCACTTTTAATCACCCTGTTGAGTGATGTTATTACACACCTCTAGAGCTGGTGAGGCTTGAACCCCAGGCCTCCTGGCTCAGAGGTGTAGGTGAAGTTGCTATAGTCTCTCTCTCTCATAAGAGAGAGACAATTGGTGGGGAGTTTAACTTGAGAGTTGCCAAAACCCAGGCAAGGGACAAGATTGAGAAGAACTTTCACAGTAATCTAAGCTGGCACAGGAATTGGATCCGTACTATTGGCATCACTCAATGTCACAAACCTGTCACTTGGCCAACTGCATTAACCAACCCCCAGAGCTACGGCACTACCACTGTGCTACAAGAGCCCTCCTATTCTGTTCAATTGCCATTTGGTTCAATGATTCTTGAAAATTGGTTAAGCTGTTTAATTTCTGATTTTGTTTAATTTATTTTCTGTCTTTCTTCCTATTTACAGTCATTGGAAAGCACTCGTCGCATGCTTCAACTGGTTGAAGAGGTAAGGACTTAGACGTTTAGATGTGGACTATGATCTGTTATTTTATGCTAAGTGTTTCAGTTGTAAATTTTCGTTGTTGCAAGCATTAGTTTTGAAAGAATACTCCTTCTTTTCAACTTCCCATTTCACACATCATTTTCCTAATGGAGTGGACTCAGAGGACTGAATGGTCTACTCTTGCTCTTATTTGCTGTGGTTTATGTTCTCGTCGAGGAATCTGGAATGCAGATGTTTCTTGTAAGGCTCTAACTATACTCAATCCTGAAGGAACAAAATTGACCCTGTAAATTCTATTCTTTTTTCATCCCACTTTCAGTAACACCACTATTTACAGCAATCCTTAGGGACTTAGAAGGAGAAGGTTCAGCCCCATGAGTATGTTCTGTCACTCAGTGATGATAAATGGATCCCAGGCCAGATGGTTAAAGTATGAAACTAGTCACAAATCCTTTCTTGATAGCTTGTTTATTTATAGAATGCAATGTTACATACCATTACTTCCTCTCAACACACATGCTGTCCCACTTTATTGTAGATATTTTTTAATCAGTCTCTTCAGAGATACTATTACACACCACTGGAGCAGGCAGGACTTGTAACTGGGCCTCTGGGCTCAGGGGTGGGAACACTATTACTGCACCAATGGAACACTCTTATTACAGTATTCTGGTAAATCTATTAGTGACATGAAGTCAGACAGCATGAAAATAGACCCTTCGGTCCAGCATGACCATGCCAACCATAATCCCAAACTAAACTAATTCCAGCTGCCTGGTGCCTGGCCCATATCACTCCAAACATTTCCTATTCATGTACTTACTAAATGTCTTTTAAATGTTATAACTGTAACCGAATCTACTACTTCCACTGGGTCATAGTTGCCCTATTGTCTCGATGTAATCAGCGGAGGATTAATCTCTTACATTGCCAGGGCGGGCTGACCCTTCCTCACCCAGAATTTCTTTGTGCCGGTGGCTCATTACGGAGACACCTTCTATTCCCACTTGTAGGCTCCGCAGCTGAGAACCGATTGGAGCGAGCAGCTCGAGGAGGCAGGCAGCTACCTACAATGGGCAGACCATCTAACAATTTATCACAATAAAATCATAGAAACATGAAAGAATAGGAGAGCAAGTAGGCCATTTGGTTCTATGAGGAAGCTGTGCCCTTCAATATGATCATGGGTGATCACCGCCCAACTCAGTACACTGTTTCATTTCATATCCCCATATCCCTTGATCCTGACATCACTGAGGTCTTGCATAAGGTCCTGCAGAAAGAATTCCTGCACATCACAAGGTAAATGATTGGCTTCTATCAAAGAGCAGGTACGGAGGTTTTGCTGGGGAGCTGCTGAATCTCCCCTTTGAGGGAGATTTCCCAGTCAAATTGACACTGAAATCAGGCAAACTCCAAAATGGGGGGACACATAATGTCAGAACATTCATTCAAATGAGCTTGTTCAAATCACTTATGATGATGTGAGTATGAAAATGAATTGATGAATAAAAATAGGCTCAGCCACCTGAGTAGCTATAGTCTGCCTACAGTGATGCACAAGTATATTTTGTGTCAATCTTTAAAGGAGAGAGTTGTTCATATTTATCTTAATAAAATACAAATTTTGTATCTTCGAATAAAAACAAAATGCTGAAGATCTGAAAGGAACAAAAGAAATGCTGCAGGTCTGGCAGCATCTATGGAGAGAGGAACAGATTTAACATTTTGAGCCTGTTATGACTATTCTTTAGAGCACAAATCATTTGAACAGTTAATTTTGTTTCTCTGTCTGAAGATGTTGCCAAATCTTGAATCTTGCACACTTTATTTAAGATGGTTTTAAAGTTGGAGGCACTCTCAAATTATTTAATTAATCAGTCTAATAGTAAGCTAGATGTGTCTATCTGAATAATCACAGAGTATATATAGTATCAGACAACTAATTCTTTTGATTTAGGCAAAGTGTACATATCCTTAGAATGGAGCTAACTAGTTGTTAGGGAAGAGCCTTACATGCCTATCATTAGCAGTGATGTAAAATGACCTTACAGGAAATAATGATCACTGCTGTCTGCAAATGTTCCTCTAAAGGAAGGCCAGCAGGCGCAAGTCAGCAATAATACAGAAACATTTCAGTTAAGTTCATCACTAGCTCTGAGGAAACTCTGAAAATAGATCTGCCAACTGCGCTCTGATATAATGTTAAAATTCTTAAAGGACAGTGCAAGTATATCTGCCATGCATTACATAAGATATGAGCCAGCTCCATGGTCAGATAATCAACTATTAATAGCACGGGACAGCCTCTTTACAGCTAAAGGATCGGAAAAGTACTGCGAATGAAGATCACTACATCTTCACAAAACTATTGTAAATGTGAAAGCCTGCCCAAATTGCATATGTTCACCTGCGCGGCCATGTAAGACCTTAAGAAATAGGGAGAGGAGTAGGCTGTTTGACCATCAAAACTGCTGCACCATTCAATGGGGTCGTGGCTGATTCGACACTCTTCATATCTGCTTTCTTGTGCTTTCCCCATAACCATGTTTCACTAACATGGGTGGAGCAGAGCTTCCTGCAGTTCATAGAATCCCTACCGTGTGGAAGCAGGCCATTCAGCCCATCAAGTCTACACCAACCCTCTGAAGGCCATTCTACTCAGACCCACCTCATCCCTGTAATCCTGCGTTTCCAACGGTTAATACACCTCACTTGCACAACTCTGAACACTATGTTCTATTCAGCATAGCCAATCCACCCTCAACTGCATATCCCAGAACTGTTGGAAGAAACCGGAGCACCCAGAGGGTACCTACGCAGACATGGGGAGAATGTGCAAACTCCCCACTGTCACCCGAGGGTGGAATTCAACCCAGGTCCCAGGCCCTGTGACGCAGCAGTGAGCCACCATGCCCCCCAGAGATCCATAACTCCATTGAGGCTGGTATCCCATCACCTAAGTCACCCTTTATATGCACATGGAGTGTCCTTGACACTGACCCAGCTCTCTGAGTGAACAGAACCTCAGACACTCATGTTTGTATCTGCCCAGCCAGGGCTCCCTGATTGGACCAAGTTAACAGACACAGTCAGGGAACTCCTATTCTATGAGGTCCATTTGGTTGACCTTGTTACAATCACCACAGGCATGGCACTGCATGTAGGTGCTGGCGGCCAACTCAGTTTATTCCTGACTGGTTCCTGAATGAAAGGATTGCTTGATGTATAGAAGTTGAGTAGCTTGTGTCTTTACTGTTTGGGGTTTAGAATGGGAGATGATCTCATTGAATGTAGAAGATCCCGAAAGTACTCAACAGGTCAGTGCTCAAATCTAGAGCTGGGGGAGCTAGGGGTTTCAGAATAGGGGCCTCTCATTTAAGATGGAGATTAGGAGGAATTTCTTCTTCCCCAGGACTGTTAGTCTCTACCTCAGAGAATGAAGATTAGGTTGTTGATTATTTTCAAGGCTGAGTTAGACCAATTTTTGATTGCTAAGACCTATCAGGGTTACTGGGATAGGTGACCATGAATATATTGAATGGCAGGGCAGGCTTGAGAGGCTGAATGGCCTACTCCAGCTCATATTTTTAATGTTCTTTTATGTTCATTTCTCCCAGCTTTCAAAACCTATCTTTCCAAAGATTCAGCAGTGTGCTCTCCTTATAAAATGCACCAGAACATTTTTTTATAATGGGACAAAGGCATTGCCGGCAGGGCCAATATTTGTTGCCCATTTGTTATCGAACTTCAGAAGGTGGTGGTGAGCTGTCTTCTTGAACTGCTGCAGTCCACATCCTGCAGGTACAACTGTAGCAATTTTGGGGAGTTTTACTGTATTAATTATCAAACTATTTCAAGCTGGAGGGACTCCTAATTGACAAGTTTGCGGGAGAAAGTGGCAGAAAAGTTCCCATTCTCCACGTGGGGAACACAAGAAGGTATACCAGTAATTAATAGATTATGCCAGTGGAACACCTATCTCCAACCCACCTTCTACAATTTACAGGTGATGGGGAAAGTTGCCTACAGCCTGGTGGAGGTCTTTGAGTGGGCAATTAATACTCAGCTAGAGGCCTCACCCATGTCTCTCCAATATAACAAGTAGCATTTGTAGGATCCCTGCCCCTGAGCCAGGAGGTCAAACTCAAGTCCTACCAGCTACAGAAGTGTGCTGTTACACGTCTGAACAGGGTCATCAGAAAATATCTGCAAGGGGCAGTGAAGGGATTCTTGTGGCACGGTGGTAGTGTGCCTATTCCTGAGCCAGGCCAGCCCAGGTTCACATCCCACCTGCTGCAAAAGGTGCACCATCTCTGAACCAGCTGATTATAAAACATGTATAACAGGACAACATCCCACCTCCTTGACCTGTCCGTCTTCCCTGGACTGACCTATCCCCTCCCTACCTCCCCACCTATACTCTCTCCACCTATCTTCTTTACTCTCCATCTTTGGTCTGCCTCCCCCTCTCTCCCTATTTATTCCAGACCCTTACCCCATCCCCCTCTCTGATGAAGGGTCCAGGCCCGAAACGTCAGCTTTTGTGCTCCTGAGATGCTGCTTGGCCTGCTGTGTTCATCCAGCCTCACATTTTGTTGTCTTGGATTCTCCAGCATCTGCAGTTCCTGTTATCTCTAACAGGACAACAAGAAAGGTTTTACCCTGAGGAATGCTGTCATTCAGAGCCAATCGTGTCCCCTTGAATTTCTTCACATTGGGTTGTGGAGCACCCACCATCAGGGTATAATTTTTGTCTACCCTGCACTTCTGATTGCCCACTTGAGCTGGAGGCTTGAGTTCAGTAGCCCATAGAGGGGCATCTTGTCTCATCATCCAGGTCAGTGAAAGGAAATTTTGATGACTCATCATTGACTTGAAATTTTAACTCTGAAGGGTGTTCTCAATGACTAAGGGAGTCAAGACTATGTGTCACCATCTAAAGATAGGGGATAAACCATTTGGGACTGAGTTGAGGAGAAATTTATTCACTCAGAGAGTGGTAACCCTATGGAATTTGCCATCGCTTGGGATGACTGAGGTTAAAACATTGTATGGTTTCAAGAAAGTATTGGATATAGCATTTGGGGCTAAAGGGATTAAAGGATGGAGGGAAAGGCAGGAACAGTCTATTGAGTTGGATGATCAGTCATGATCATGATGAAAGTCAGAACTGCTGAAAGGGCCGAATGGCTAACTTCTGTTTTTTTTTTGTTTATTTTCTACATTTCTACATTTTCCTATCTGAAAATGTAATATGACTTGCTAAGTGTTTCCATCATTTTCTGCTTTCTGTAAACTACTTACAGAAAGTTCTATTTATTCCAAAAGAAGTAATAAATGATCTGACTGCTGAGTTTGTGAAGTGATGAAGTATTTTGCTCTTATTCACACTTTGTTATTTTTGTTTTGTTTTGTTATTATGTTAGAATTCACTGTCCTTACCTCAATACCCAGATAATGGAACAAGCTTGCTCTCCCCAAGAGAAGGTCCTTTCTCCAGTTTCTGAAAATAGCAGCTATTACATTCAATGTTACTGTAAAATCCCCCTGTGTTTAATGTGGAAAACATGCAGATTTTTATGTCCCTGCAGCTTGATATACAAAGAGACATTAACAAAAATGGAGGCAAATCCTTTCCAAACTGATCGAACCACCTACCTCTTGATTAGATGTAACCACAGGAATAACATTAAAAATCCCTGTGAGGGAATTGAGCAGCCAGATTAAATTCTGCAAGGACTCAATAAAAAGAAAATGTACTGGCAGTGAAGGCAAAATTCTGTCTGGGATAATGCAGGCTTTGTTTCAAATCAAATTCTTCCTGCTGTCCTAATACTACAGATGCAACTGGGGTAAGGAGGAGTGAAGCTTGCAATTTGCCATCTGCGCAAAGACCTTTACTTCATTACAGACTTCATGACCCGGACATTGAGGTGAAAAGTGGTTACTTAACAGTCCAATTACTTGGATAGGAGGACAATTAATTATCCAATTAATGAGGACTGCAGGCCTCTTGTATTGGTCTGTAGCCTCAGCAACTGCCCCAGTGAAAAGTAGATGCTGCTGAGGAGGTGATTTGGAGAAAGTAATTTTTTTTATTCAGTTGTGGTATGTGGGTGTTGCTGGCGAGGACCAGCATTTATTGCCTGTCCCTAGTTACCCTTGACAAGTTGTGGTAGCTGCCTTCTTAAACCCATGTGCAGTAGGTTGACCAACAATGCCCTCAGGGAGGCAGTTTCAGGATTTTGATCCAGTGACACTGAAGGAACGGTGAAATATTTCCAAGCCAGGATGGAGAGTGGCTTGGAGGAGAATTTGCAGGGGCTGGTGTTCCCATATATCTGTTGCCCTTGTCCTCCTGGATGGAACCGGTCGTGGGCTTAAAAGGTGTCTAAGGATCTATGGTGAATTTCGGCACTGTATCTTGTAGATAGTGCGCACTGCCGCTACAGGGGATCAGCGGAGGAGGGAGAGGATGCTTGTGATTGTGGTGCTAATCAAGTGGGCTGCTTTGTTTCTGGATGATGTCAGGCTTCTTGAGTGTTGCTGGAGCTGCCCCCATCCAGGCAAGTGGAGAGAATTCTATCACACCCCTGACTTGTGCCTTGGAGATGGTGGACAGGCTTTGGGGAGTCAGAAGGTGAGTTACTAGCCAGAGTCAAGGAGCCACGGGTGGGAAAAGGAATCCTTCTGGGGGTTAGGGAGGGGCAGAGGATATGTTGACACTGTAGGGTAGGTATTGTATTTCCTGCACCCTCTTGAGGGGTTGAAGCCTCCATTAACAAGTGCATCCCATTCTGCTCTGTTCAAACTGGTGGTAAAATTCTGCCTAGGCAAACACAACTGGAGCTTGAATGAACAATGCCTTGGGATTCCCAGAAAATTGAGAATCTACCGGAATTAATTAACTCCTCACTGCTTCTGAATGTTTGTCCCATCTCTAGGGGTGGCATGGTGTCTCAGTGGCTAGCACTGCTGCCTCACAACACAAGGGGCCTGGGTTCAATTCCAGCCTCAGGTGGCTGTCTGTGTGGAATTTGCACATTCTCCCCATGTCTGCATGGGTTTCCTCCGGGTGCTCTGGTTTCCTCCTATAGTCCAAAGATGTGCAGGTTAGTGTAGATTGGCCATGCTAAACTTCCAACAATATCCAGGGATGAGCAGGATAAGTGAATTAGCCATGGGAAATATTTGGTTACAGGGTAAGGTAGGAGAGTGAGCCTGGGTGGGATGCTCTTTGGATGGTTGATGTGGACTCAGTTGGTTGAATGGCCTGCTTCCACACTGTACGGATTCTGTGATTCTAGTTTTTTTCAATGGGATTTAAGTGTCATTGGCAAGGTCAGCATTTAGTGCCAATCCCTAATTGCCCTTTAGAAGATGGTGATGTGCTGTCTACTTACATCGCCTTGGCTTATGTGGCAGGTTCCAGCATAGTGTGTATGTTTTAGGATCTTTTAAGAGATACTTTTTGATTTTTAGAGCCTTTTTTGGGTCTTCCAGAACCCTAATGCTTACTGGCCCCTTTATTAGTTAATACAGTCGCGTATAAAATTATGTTCTATGTTTGTATTGGATTCACACGGAAGCAGAGTTAGAATAGTTCATGAATATCTTCCATAATTATCAACTTCATTAAACTTAAAGCCAGAACGTACAAAGAAAGCATTAATTTTCTGGATGACACAGTAACTAAATTGGCACAAGATGCCATGTTGAAGTAAACAATTTCTTTTAGAAAATAACTGACATTTCTACACATAAAAAGCCATCTCCTGCCTTCCACAGCCTGGTGTGGTCATCACTGACGCACTTCCATTGCATATTGGTTCACTATCAGCATTGAGACATCTGTCAGTCATTGAAGAAACAACTTCTCACCCTTTCCTTCCATTCTCTTCTTGGCATGACTGTTCCACGAGTACTTAGCCTTGTAGGTGAAGTTTTCTGAATGAAGAGGGAATTTCAGAGACAAATTTGCCTGCTCATCCCATGTATTATGTTATCTGGCCTCCTTAGCAATTTTATTCAGGGCTATTTCAGAGGGCAATTTAACCACATCACTGTTGGTCTGGAGTCACGTCCGTCCAGACAGATTAAGACTAGCAGATTTCTTTTCCTGAAGGACATTAGTGAATAAGAAGGTATTTTTAAATAACAGTCAATAACAGTTTGTCACAGTCCCCATTACTGAAACTGGCTTGCACTTCAGATATGCAAATTGATTACAAAATACACCAGCAAACATATTGAATTTCTGAAGAAGGGTCTAGGCCCAAAACATCAGCTTTCCTACTGCTCTGATGCTGCTTGGCTTGCTGTGTTCGTCCAGCTCCTCATCTTGTTATCCAGCAAACATACTGAACCCATGCCCCCAGGGCATTAGTCTGGGTCTCTTGACTACTCGTGATGTTACCACCGTATCACCTTCTCTGCTGTTTTTTTTTAATGTACAGCAGGCCAGAGGCTCAAAGACATTATAAAAACTCAATGAGCTTTGACTTCTACTGATTTTTCCTGGGATTGCTCTGGGCAATATCCTGGTAATCAGCCCTTAATTTCTGGAGACTCCAAGACAATGCTAAAGGGTTGACAACCAAAGTACAGATCTGTGCAGTGCTCTACCTTGTGGTGGGGTATTGGGGGGGAAGGCGTCAGTTAGTTCAGTTGGCTGCATGGCTGGTTCGTATGGCAATTCGATGCCAGGAGTATCGGTTTAATTCCTGCACCATCTAAGATTCACATGACGGACTCTTCCTTCTCATCCTCTCCCCTTGCTTGAAGTGCAGTGACCCTCAGGTTAAACCACTGCCGGTGCACCCCCATTCTCTGTGTCATGTAACAGCAGCCCTGAGATCCAGAATAACGATAGTATCTGTATCTTTGCTAGGAAATTAGGTTTCAGCCAAGCAATGGAAGCTGACTTACGCTTGGGTGAAGCTTAATTGCCACCAATGGCTTCAGATTGCCACCCTTGATTTCCTTTGAACTGCAAGTTGATATAAAAATGATAGTGTGCATGAGGAAGAGGTGGCATGTTATTAATGTGATCACACCCTGACATTAAAATGTCTTATTTAGAAAGTCGGGTGTTCAATTCTGTGACTCCAAACTCATCAGACGTTGACACTGTGAGTGACTGTCAGCCAGACGAGCAACAGCCCTCATTGATTTGGAGCCATCCTTTTTAGATACATCCTGCCCTCTCTGACATCTCTCTGTCTCTGGTTTAATTTACCATTGTCAAAGGGTAATCAGTTGTTGAAATAGAGCTGTTCCCTCAATCTGACGTTAGTAAAGAAACCAATGCCTATTTTCCTATTATGTTCAAGATAGCAAATAGGCTATTTGTTAGCGCTGTCAAATATTTTGTAGCTAAAATTAAAAACCTCATGTACTGAGAAAAGTTTCCTGAACAGATTGTCTGGGTGTGGCAAGTGACAGAATATCAGCTCACTCTAAGTACATGCTTGCAAAGAAACCAGCCTGATATTCCTTCAAGCAATTTAACTAGGGGGAAAACAATGGAAAATTATCTTTTTTTAGGGCTGTTTTACCATGATTTAAGTCACAATCATCGGTTACTCATTTGCATAGTTAATGACAGTAGCTACATGCCTGTGTTCCATATCTGGCAGCCCCCAAAGCTCAAAAATTTCAGAAAGTGTAACTCCAGCACTTTCGACAACAAGTTAGATTTAACACTTTTAAGTTCATGACTCGTCCCCAGGCGTTTCACAGGTATATTGTGAAGCAAATCATGACACTGAGCCATGTGGGGGGTGATATTAGGTCGGATGACCGTGAGCTGAATGAAAGGGGAGGGTTTTAAGAAGTGCTTTAAAGGAGGAAAGAGGGGTTGAGAAGTAGAATGATAGAGACAGAATCCTAGAATTTGGTGACAGGCACGGAAGGCACAAGGGCCGATGGCTGAGTTTTTTTTCTGATTTGGAATGCGCAATAGGGCAGAGTTAATCAGTGCAAAGATCATGAAGGTTCCTGGACACTACAAGGAGAAAAGGAGAGCTGAGGCAGTGGAGGATTTAGAAAGCAAAGGGGGAAGAACTCAGGCTGAGAGCAGTCTCAATCCTCCTGCAATTTGTGATTGTATGTTGAACAGTTCTCTTTGGTCCAACATCTCCATTTATGAGACTGTGAGCTTCTTCTCGCTTGGTGTCACAACCCACAAGGTTAAAATAGAAGCCGGAGTCGACCATTCAAGCCTACTCCACCATAGCCAGTCCAAATCAATATCCTGTTCCTGCTTTCTTCCCTGTAACCTTTGATCCTTAGGACCTATATCAAATGCATTCTTGAAAACATTCAATGTTTTAGCCTCACCACTTTCTGAGCCAGAGAATTCTGCAGGCTCACCATTCTCTAGGCAAAGAAATTTCTTCTCATCTTAATCCTAAATAGTCCTGGACACCCCAGTCAGTGAACATCTTTCCTGCATTTATCCTGTCTAATCTTCTTAGAATGTTACAGGTTTCTATGAGAAATACAATGAATATAGTCTTAACTGGATCTAATCTCTCTTCACACATCAGCCCTGCCAAGAATTAATCTTGTAAAAGTTTGTTGCACTCCGTCAATAGCCAGAACATCCCTCTTCAGACAAGGAGACCAAAACTGCATGCAGTACTCTGGGTGTGGTCTCACCTAGGCCCTGTACAATTGCAACTAGACATCTCTGCTCCTGTACTTGAATCCTCTCGCTATGAAGGCCAATATACCATTTGCTTTCTTCGTCATTTGCTGCAACTGCATGTGTACTTTCAGCTCTGATACATTCAGCTCTCATTGCACCTCTCACTTTCCCAATCTATCACCATTCAGATGATAATTTGCCTTCCTACTTTTGCCACCCAAAGTGGATAGCCTCTCATTTATCTACATTATGCTTCATCTGCCATGTATTTGCCCACTCGGTCAACTTAGCCAAATCACACTGAAGCATCTCTGCATCCTCCTCGTAGTTCATCCTCCCACCCAGCTCTGTGTCATCTGTAAATTTTACATTTACTTCCCTTATTGAAGATCATGAATATGCATTGAAAATATGGGACCTTCTAAGCTGGAGGATGCATGAATTTCAAGTCTAAGAGAGCTATTTCTTAAGCATGCAGCCTGAGAGCAAAAAGATTATGACAGAAAGAGCAACATAAAATAAACATTTCTCCGCACGTCATGTTCCACTCTTCGGTATCTCAATACAATTTAAATAGTCTTGATAGTTGATTCAGTATCTTTTTCAAAGTTGAGGGATAGGCAGTGACTATTTGTTCACTGGCATGTTCCTTTAAAGAAATTGATAAAGAGCCATACAGTTACTTGGAGGGTGAGAACCGCCTCCACAGATTCTCAGGAGCCTCATCTGTTTGTGTGCTAACAGGCCAGCTGTCACTTTGGAAAATCAACATTCCTGTCACTTATTGATGATTTTACATCAAACCAGCGTTTCAGTTGGTTACAGTAATGCTACGAAAGGGACCAATATCACCATCTCTGTGTAAGGCGCTCAAAGTCACAAGGTGGGCCGGATTGAGGGATGGTGAGGTGAATGGATTTGTCTGTGGGGAAGAAGAGTCATCTAGACTCAAAATGTAAGCTTGCTCTATCTCCGTGGATGCTGCCTTACCTGCTGATCTCTAACATTTGTTGTTTCCATCACTGAAAGTGATCTTGACAGGCCTTGCTTCCTGGGCCCCATTTAAAATTGCTATGGGCAATTGCAAGGCTAAATACAGGAAGCACCTGTACACTCCACATGGGCTAGAACCTGTCAAGGCAGCTGTTGAAAGGGACCTGGTCATGTAAATTGGCTCCTAGCTCATCATGTTTAATCAGCTTGTGGTGATAATAAAGATAGCCAATTAAATACAGGGTTATATTTGTAAGCCAGCTGGATTCAAATGAAAGAGTGAATTGTTAAGCTATTGTTTCAGGTTTGCTTTCTGTATCCTATTAAATGTTTTATATACCTTGTAAAGGGCGCACTTTGCTTTGTTCCCTTTAGAAGACATGTCAGAGAGGGCACCTTATTAGACAAAAGCCTGAATAGGAAGTAGGAAGGAAATCTGAACCGATAATTGGAGCTGGACCAGGCTGTTTGACAAGAGGTTATGGGTTCAGAGATCTGAAGGTATCATTTAGGACAGATATCATGTGGTACAGAGAGTGAAAATGTTGAATAGCTACAATAGGTTTCCATAGGGAGAAAGGATGACTCTAGGGTGGTGAGTTCATTTGCAGAAAGCAGCTGGAGGGAGACATGGGTGCAAGTAGCCACCATGAGAGGTGCTAGCTCTTTGAGCTGTCTTCATCTTATGTATGCCTTGTGATCTTTTAAAGGCTGTGAATGGTTTCAGCAAGAATGTGTCAAATATTTTGAGGCAGCTGTGTGTGTGATATTTTTTGTCTTTACAAAATGGGATAAATATATTTCTCCAAAATGAGTTAATGATGTGGCCTTTGCCTTATTCCCGAGGCTGGAAAATGTGTTCTTAAATGTCTACGCGGCACATGAATTGAATAGTTTACACCTGTGAATCCTTAATAAAATGAGGAGTGATCTTTGAAAGGTACCATGTAATGTTTTTAGATGCCCTAAATAAACAAATTTTAAAAAATGAACAAAATAAATTTGTCACAGAAAGCAGTTGGGGCCAAAACATTGAATGCTTTTCAGGAGGAATTTAATATAGTTCTTGGGCCTAAAGGGATCAAAGGACGTGGGGAGAAAGCAGGAAAAGGGTATTGCATAGGGTTAGCAGTCATGATCACATTGAATGGCAGAGCAGGCTTGAAGGGTCGAGTGGCCTGCTCCTGTTCCTATTTTCTGTTAGAGGAATACTAAATACTGCAGGTTACCAAGTTACCTAAAATATTCTGAGATGAAGTGAGACTTTTTTAAAAATCATTCTCAGGATGTGGGTGATGCTGGCTAGATTGAAGCTTATTCCTTACCACTCTGGAAATTTCAGAAGATTTAAAGACACAGAGGCAGAAGTAAGCCATTCAACCTATCAAGTTTGTTCCATCATTCAATGAGATTGTGGCTGATCTGATAATCCTCAACTCCACTTTTCTGCCTTTTCCCTCTAGCCCTTGATTCCCTTGCTGATTACAAATCTGTCCATATCAGATTTGAATGATCTTAATGATTCAGCTTCAGCAGACCTCTGAGGTAAAGAATTCGATAGTTTCACTACCCTTTGAGAGAAGAAATTCCTCCTCCTATCTGTCTTAAACTTGCAACCTTTTATTCTGAGATTACAGCCAACAGGTTCTAGGTTCTCCCATAAGGAGAAACAACATTTCCACATCCACCTCTGAGAATCTTGTGTGGTTCAATAAGGTCACCTCTCATTCTAGACTTTCTTCTAGAAGCCATGTGGTCAATGTGCTCCAACAGTGCTGTTAGGTAGGGTTTTCTAAGAGGTTAATCCAGCAAGATGAAGACCAAGTCAGGCTAATGTGTAACTGGGAGGGGATTATGGAAGTGATAACTTTGCCACAAACCTTCCACTATTGTCATTCTTGCTGGTGGGGCCTCAAGTTCAGGAGTTGCTGACAAAGGTAAAAATGCATTTTACTTAATTGCCATTGAACACTTCACCAGTAATAGAAGCTGGACTTACCATAGACTCAGAAATCCTCTGGAATGAGTAACTGAGCCATGTCAGGCCTTATAGAATCCCTACAGTGTGGAAACAGACTCTTTGGCCCAACAAGTCTGCACTGACCCTCAGAGCATCCCACCCAAACTCATCCCCCTATAACCAACTGAATCTGCACATCCCTGAACACTACAGGGAATTTAGCATGGCCAATCCACCTAACCTGCATGTCTTTGGACTGTGGGAGGAAACCGGAGCACCCGGAGGAAATCCACGCAGACACGGGGAGAAGGTGCAAACTCCACACAGAGACAGTCACCCGAGGGTGGAATTGAACTCAGATCCCTGGTGCTGAGAGGCAGCAGGGCTAACCATTGTGCTGTCATGGCACCCCCATGGAAGGCCTAAAAAAAGCAGGAAGTGAAATAATTCCACAGAGGCTGGTATACTGTCACCGAGTCACCTCTATTTACATGTAGAAAGCCCTTGACATTGATTCTGCTTCCCCTCAGAGCTAGCTTTCAGATTGAGCAAAAACCCTGACATTCCTGTTCATATCTGTCAGCCAGGGCTCCCTGATTGGACCAGGTTAACAGCCCCAATCAGGGGACTCAGATTCTATGAGGTCTACCTGGCTGACCTCATTACCATCAATACAGAAAATATTTGGGAAACCATTATCAGTTCCACTGTCTTTAGCTCTGGGCACCCTCATGGCCTCTTCCACTTGCTCCACCACCCCTCTGTCAGCAGTGTAAAAACTTCCGATGTCTATCTCCTTTCAGTGTGAACAAATGTCATACTAGACTCAAAACATTAGCTCTGTTTCTCTCTCACAGATGCTGTCAGACTTGCTGTGTTTCTCCAGCACTTTCAGTTTAATTTCAGATGTTCACCATCCACAGTCTTTTGCTTTTATTTGAGTCTTTATATAGGGCCTGGTCTATATAATTTATCTAAATAAGCCTTCTGAGTGATAGGGATTTCATGACTGGCAGGCCTCTGAAGCAAACATGAATGAAAACTGGAGAAACTCAGCAGGCCTGTGGAGAGAAAATGAAGTTAAATTTTGAACCTATTCTTCTCTTCTTCAGTTCTGAAGAAGTTTCATGCTAGACTTAAAATGTTAACTCTGTTTCTCTCTCTCTACAGATGCTGTCAGACCTGCTGAGCTTCTCCAGCAAGTTCTGCTTTTGTTTCAGATCTCCAACATCCGCAGCTCTTTATTTTGTTATGACAGATCCCTGGGTTAGCAATAGGCAAATCAGATACGGCCTAGGTTATTTACCACCATTCGGTGAACCTAGCAAGAGGTGGGTGTGTTGTGTGATTGCAAAGAGATTATCAGGCTGTGATATCCTTCATGGTTCAATAGACTGCCAACATTCACTAGGCTTTCGCATGAACAACAACACCCTTGGGCAAGATGTTGGCACAAGTTCAAAGTGTTACCACAGAAGGAGGCTATGCCTTCAGCAGAGGCCAAGAGGAAAGAGATTGAAAAGGCAGAAAATAATTAGCAAGTACAAAAGATGGCAATCAATGGGAACCCTCCAGGTGGATTCGTCAGAGCTGTTCCAGACTTTATTTTGCTGTTCATGAAAATTACGTAGGAGGTGCTTGCTTTGCAATAACATAAGATTAGTTGTGACGTTGAGCTAAGTGATCTGAAGATGGGGTTGAGCTAAATCAACTGTATTGAAAAGAATTTTGAGCAATTAAGAAAATGTGATATGTTGTGGCTGATGGATCTTGGTATGCAAATGAATGTAAAAGTATTGTGATAATACTGTGGCTTTAAGAGGTAGATTTTTTTCTTTTCTTTATGAAGAATGATGGAGACAGAGATGCCAAAGTCAATAAATAGCGTGTAAAGCCTTGAATTTTTTAAAAAGTTGGAACAATAGGAGCAGCCTGAATGGGTGGGGTCAAGTTCCCACAAAATCAGAATTTTTTTTAAGTTTTAGCCTTTAGTAGTAGGTGCTGGGGCCTTGAAGCTGAATGTGAAACTTTTATGTCTTTCTCTGTTATAGCTAAAAGCTGGGATTCTCTTTTTGCTACTAGGATTGTATGTGAGGCAATTTGTTTTGGTGAATGTGCTTTTGTCAAGGATGTGTTTACGGGATGTTACTGTATTGGAACTGATAATTAGTAGTAGTTAATATATATATGGTATTTTCTTAAGATTTCATTAGAGTTACAGTTAAGTCATTTTAAAAAAAAATATTTTGTCTATATTTTAACTGTACTACAGATTAAGTATTTCAAAGACAGTAGGAACTGCAGATGCTGGAGAATCTGACCAAACAAGGTGTAGAGATGAATGAACACAGCAGGCCAAGCAGCATCAGAGGAGCAGGAAGGCTGATGTTTCAGGTCTAGACCCTTCTTCAGAAAATCTGAAGAAGGTTCTAGGCCCAAAACATCAGCCTTCCTGCCCCTCTGATGCTGCTTGGCCTGCTACGTTCATCCAGCTCTACACCTTGTTATTACAAATGAAGTATGTTTTGTTTCAAGCCTGGTAGTTCGACCAATTGAATTGCATCCAGGACACAATGCCATATACTTTTAAAAGAAGAAAAAGTTAGGGTCCAGACTGTCTTTTTAATATATTTTAAGGGGTTTTGGTCTAGTCCACAACAGCACGTGCATTAAAATGGTGTGACTTATGTAGCATTAAATTGACAAAGGGAATAAAGGGAAAAGAGTTGGGTGAAATTTAACGTTGAATTGTTGAAGAAGTGAATGGGGTTGCTTTTACGCATGAAACTAAGCACATACCAGTGTTCACCTCATCTGTGACAGTACACTTTTCGCCTTTTTTACAATATTGGCATTCAGTAAGTGGTAATCACGCATTCATGAGAGTTCAGAGGACACTAGAACTATTCCAGCACTCAGGGCTTTAAGTCCTAATAATGAAAATAGAGAATCAAACCTGTTTTCAAAGCAGAAAATCATTTTGAGAAAGGTCTTTGGGACTTTCTAATTTAGGAGGGTTATTTTGGTGAAACAGTGTGAACAGACAAAAAAAGGTGCTAATCCGACATAGCTGCTTGAAATTCTGATTTTAGCATGCAATTTTTATGTTAATTGCTGATTACAAAAGTTGAACTCAGCAGGAGATACCAATATAGACACTTGCAGATTTTAAGATACATTCATATTCACCCGTCTAGCAATCTTATGGCACATCTATGGAGCAGATGGGACTTTAACCCAGGACCTACTGACTCAGAGGTAGGGAGGTAGAGTTGATATCACAATGCAATCAGAGATGATCTTGTCAAATGGTGGAGCAGGCTTGAAGGGCCAAATGACCTACTGCAGCATTTAAGTCCAATCCCCTTACTTTAGAGTTATCCATGAAAAGTAAGATGCAGCCTATTTCTTGCATATGAGGGAGCGGGTAAAAAGGCCTCAATGATTCTCCAGGCGACCATTCCAGATGCAGTCTTCAACTCTTTTATTATGATGCCAGTTTTCACAAACCACAAGCTAAATTGCCTTTTCAGTGTAAGACCCACCTTGGCTATCTTGGATGCCGTTTTAATGACTGAAACATCTGAGCAAAATTGCCCGCTAAGTTTTTAAATTATCATCTTAAAATGTGCCATTTGATTTTGTGCTGTCCAAAGATGTGCAGATTAGGTTGATTGACTGCACTAAATTGACTGCAGTGTCCAGGGATATGAAGGCCATGTGGATTAGCCATGGGGAATTGGAGGGTCTGTGTGGATTCGATGGGCCGAGTGGCCTGCTTCCACACTGTAGGGAATCTGTGATTGTATGCTATCAACCTGTTTTGCTGTATTTTATTATGATGTTTTCTAGCAGTAAACGTCAATGGTCCCAAATTGCATTTCGATGAAACATATTAAGTGATGGAAAATATTGCTCACTGCTCCATCAAGTTTGTCATCTGTGCCAAAAGGATGAGATGTATTAATAACATTTAGGTCTTTAATAGTAAATTGCCATTAAGAAAAAGCACTGTTCTGAAGCTTGCAGGATTCCTGTGGATTAAATACACAAGAGCAAGTGGCATAAGAAAGGCCAGTAAACGATAGCATTCCTTTTCATTCCCGGCATACTTTTAACACTTCAACAGAAACTAAATTTTATAAATGTGCGTGCAGGTCTGATTTTGTTAATATTTGCAAAGGCTTGCTTGTTTATTCCCTTGAGCAATCCCAAGGGAGAGGTATCAATGCCTCTAGAGACATTCACAAGGGAATAGTTGGCACTTTGAGTCATCTGATGTGGAAGTGAAGATAAAATAATATTTTCATGGGAGTGCAGAAATTTAGTGTATTTGCAAAAAGCATGTAAGAGAATATTAGAGTCAGGGAGTCATCAATGCAAACTACCGCTGAAGTAAGAGATAACAAAGTGTGGAGCTGGATGAACACAGCAGGCCAAGCAGCATCATAGGAGCAGGAGAGCTGACGTTTCGGGCCTAGACCCTTCTTCAGAAAAATGTCAGCTTTCCTGCTCCTTTGATGCTGCATGGCCTGCTGGGTTCATCCAGCTCTACACCTTGTTATCTCAGATTCTCCAGCATCTGCAGTTCCTACTACCGTTGAAGTAAATTTGATCAGTTTTGAAGTGAAGTAAATAATTGCTCAAAACATTGCAAGATGTAGTGATGGGAGCTGAATAGACATTGGAGGAGACCTCTGGTGTAGACTTAGTGAAATGAACTGGTCAATTCTGTGCCTTAACGTTCTGCCATATAAATTAGACTTTTAAACACTGCAGCAATCTGCTTCTAGTCAAGTGCCCCACTGCAGCTCATCCACCAGGACGGATGGAAGATTATCTGAGGTCTGCATTGAGCAGGGTGTTGGGGCAGGTGAGGACTTGATAGTAGTATGATCCTTGGATGTAGTGTGGGCAGGGTACTTTCTAACTTTACTGCATTGGGCCAGAATTTTCCTCATGGAACTACTTGGTGCCAATTTAAGTAAAAACTGAAATTTTCCTGGGCCTTCCTTATGATTATTTAAGTCGGTGGTCATTTTAAAGTGTGCATGGGTCAGACTCTACCTGTGGATATCTGAATTTCACATTCAAGATCCAGTCTGCCCTCTCCCACAATTCTGCATTTAAAGAGCCAAATACTGATTACAAATGGGCACCACTGTCAGTCATAAATTGCTTGAGATAGTCATAGAGAAGTACAGCATGGAGACCGACCCTTCTGTCCAACTTGACCATGCCAACCAAATATCCTAAACTGATCTAGTCCAATTTGCCGGCATTTGGTCCATTCCCTCTAAGCCCTCCCTGTTCACAAACCCATCCAGATGCCTTTTACATGTTGTAATCATACCAGCCTCCACCACTACTCCTGAAAGCTCATTCCAAACACGCACCACCCCCTGCATGAAACAGTTACCCCTTAGGTCTCCTTTAAATCGTTCCCCTCTCGCCTTAAACCTACACCCTCTAGCTTTGGACTGCCCCACCTGGGGCAAAGACCTTGTCTATTCACCTTACCCATGCCCCTCATGATTTTATAAACCTCTATAAGGCAACCTCTCAGCATCCGACACCCCAGGGAAAATAGCCCCAGCCTATTCAGCCTCTCCCTATAGCGCAAATTCGCCAACTCTGGCAATGTCCTTGTAAATCCTTTCTGAGCCCTTTCAAGTTTCACAACAACCTTCCTACGGAAGGGAGACCAGAGTTGCACACATTATATAGCACAGTGTCCTGCATTTGGGTGCACCAGATCATGAGGTGAAATACAGAATCATTTGCACAGGAGTTTGACTTGTATCTGTCCCCTGAGTGCAGTATTGTTAGTTGTACATCGTTTGTGGTTAATTTTACATTTATGTTG
Source organism: Stegostoma tigrinum (assembly GCF_030684315.1). Classification (NCBI taxonomy): domain Eukaryota; kingdom Metazoa; phylum Chordata; class Chondrichthyes; order Orectolobiformes; family Stegostomatidae; genus Stegostoma; species Stegostoma tigrinum. Next base: position 7,726,796 of record NC_081362.1, on the reverse strand, counting down.
TAGTATGATGGATAGCATTGGTTCGGAGACTTGTGAGACACAGTAGTAGCGTCCCCACCCCTGAATCAGGAGGCCCAGCCTCAAGTCCTTCCTGCTCCAAAAACATGTAATACATCTCTGAACAGATTACTTAAAAAATAGAGAGCAAGAAGGTGGTGAGGCTGCTTGTGGAGCAGTGGTAGTGCCCCTACCTCTGAGCACGAGGCATGGGTCAAAGCCCTACCAGTTCTTGGGGTGTGTAATTACATCTGTGAGTGCCTTGATTAGGAAAATATCTAGAAGGTATTGGTTTGGTTGTGATTTGAACACACATGAAGAGACATTTAGTGACATATGGTGATGGTAGTTGATATGGAGAATGTAATGTTTTTCTCTGTGAATAAATCTAAATTGAGTAATGATTGGCACTAGTTTCACCCTTCACCAACTAGTAATCAGAAATATACCAACGATACTTCAAACGGGCAAAGCTGTTGCTGGGATTTAAACTTTATTGTTGGAAATCTGTCTGTAATTTAGCCTTTTAATTGTTCACTCAAATGCACGCTCAAATCTCATAATAATGCAGTCCTTGGAGTTTATATTATGACATTCCTCAGAGGTGAGATTATGTTATTTCATAGACAACAATCTGCATGTGACTACTGATCCACAAGGAAATTGGTGTAGGGAAAGTAGTATCAGAAAGTTGAATGTGTGGCTCAAAGATTGGCATGGGAGAAGAGGATTTTGATTCATGGAATACTAGAACCTGTCATGAGGAAATACGGAACTGTACCATCTGAATTGCACTGGATTGGTGTATGTGAAAACTGTGTGACTAGAGTGAGAGAAGGGACTTTAAGCAAAATGTTTGGTGAGAGTAGGGTGAAAGGTTCAAGTGAGGGATGACTTGTTAAGTTTAGGAGAAAGGCACTAGTGCATGGCAGTGATGCAGATAATGATAACCAGAGTACAACAGTAAGGAGCCACATGTGGCCCAGTGGTAATGTCCCTACCTTTGAGCCATATGTTCAAGTCCCACCTGCACCAGAGGTGTACAGTGACATCTCTGAGCAGGCTAATTAGAAAATATCTGTAACAGTGCACACAAGAGTGTGGAAACATGAGTGCATCAAACAAGGTTAGAGCAGTGAGCAATAGGAAGAAGACAAAATTAAAGGCTTTTTTCATACCTGAATGTACTTATAATAAGGGAAATGACTTGACAGTGTCAATAGATTAAGATAACCATGAAGGAGACATGCTTGCAAAGTGACAGCAGCCGGGAGCTAAATATACAAAGGCATTTTACTCTTTGGAAGGACGCAAAGATGTAAAAAGGAGGTTGGGTAATGCTGTTAATAAAGGATCACATTAGTTCAGTCATAAGAAATGGCAAAGGATTGGAGGAACCAGCATAGGACCAGTTTGGATACTGCTAAGAAACAATAAACAAAATAATCACTGCTGGGAGTGGTTTATAGGCCCCCTGGGTATAAATTAAGGAACCATGGGAATTTTACAGAAACATACCATGGTACTAATGGGAGAATTTAATCTTTGTGTAGGTTTGATTATGCAAATTGGCAAAATTAGTCTGGAGGATGAGTTTGTAGACTATATTTGCGATAGTTTCTGAGAGCAACACATTCTAAAACCAACCAGGCACAGGCTATTGTAGAGAGATAATGGGAACTGCTGATGCTGGAGAATCCAAGATAACAAAGTGTGAGGCTGGATGAACACAGCAGGCCAAGCAGCATCTCAGGAGCACAAAAGCTGACATTTCGGGCCTAGACCCTTCATCAGAGAGGGGGACGGGGAGAGGGTTCTGGGATAAATAGGGAGAGTGGGGGAGGCGGACTGAAGATGGAGAGAAAAGAAGATAGGTGGAGAGGAGAGTATGGGTGGGGAGGTAGGGAGGGGATAGGTCAGTCCAGGGAAGACGGACAGGTCAATGAGGCGGGATGAGGTTAGTAGGTTGGAAATGGAGGTGCGGCTTGAGGTGGGAGGAAGGGATAGGTGAGAGAAAGAACAGGTTACGGAGGCGGGGCCAAGCTAGGCTGGTTTGGGGATGCAGTGGTGGGAGAAAGACCTACGGATAATGAAGGAAGGTAAGGAAATGGATAGAAAAGACATACATTGTTACAAAAAATAAATGCCAGCCCAGGAGATTGTGAAAATATTAAAAACCAGCAATGCGTGAGAGCAAGAAATATAAAATCAGATAGTAAAATCTTCTTAAATAAATAAAAATGTAAAGAGTAACTAAAGTAAATGTTGATTCCTCAGAAATAGAGCCATAGTGATGTATAGCTTGGAAACAGACCCTCTGGCCCAGCTAGTCCAAGCCAACCAGATATCCTATATTAATCTAGTCCCATTGCCAGCATTTGGTCCATATTCCCTGAAACCCTTCCTACTCATTCACCCATCCAGATGCCTTTTAAATGTTGTAAGCATCCCAGCCTCCACACTTCCTCTGGCAGCTCATTCTGGACACACACTACCCTCTGTTTGAAAAAGTTGCCACTTAGGTACCTTTTAAATCTTTCCCCTCTCACTTTAAACCTATGCCCTCTAGTTTTGGACTCCCCCAGTCCAAGGAAAAGACCTTACCTATTTACCCTATCAATGCCCTTCGTAATTTTATTAGCCTCTGTAAGGTCACCTTTCAGCCTCCGACGCTCCAGGGAAAATAGCCCCAGCCTGTTCAGCCTCTCCCTATAGCTCAAACCCTCATAAATCTTTCTGAACTCTTTTTAGTTTCACAACATCCTTTCTTTCGCAGGGAGACCAGAGCTGCATACAGTGCTCCAAAAGTGGCCAAACCACTGTCCTGTACAGCCCCAACATGACCTCCCAACTCCTATACTTAATGCACTGGCCAATAAAGGCAAGCATACCAAATGCCTGCTTCACTATCCTATCTACCTGTGACTCCGCTTTCAAGGAACTGTGAATCTGCACTCCAGGGTCTCTTTGTTGAGCGCCACTCCCCAGGATCTTAGCATTAAGTGTATAAGTCCTGCCTTGATTTGCCTTTCCAAAATACAGCACCTCACATTTATCTAAATTAAATTCCACCTGACACTCCCCAGCCCATTGGCCATCCGATCAAGATCCATTGTAATCTGAGGTGACCTTCCTTGCTGTCTGCTGCATCTCCAATGTTAGTATCATCTGCAAACTTACTAACCATACCTACCATGTCCACATCCAAATCACTTATATAAATGACAACAATTTGACTTCAAATCAGAGGGTGAAACCCTGGAATTAATTGTGAGAAACAAGGAAATGGCAGAGACTATGAACAAGTACTTTGTGTCTGAATGCCATATGAAGCTGGAGAAACACAGCAGGTCATGCAGCATCAGAGGAACAGGAAAGTCAATGTTTAAGGTTTACACCTTTCATCAAGATTGTGACTCGGACTTCAGCATCTGCAGTTCTTGCTATCTCTTTTGCTTCTGTCGTCACAACTGATTACACCAAAACATTCCAAGAATAATTGAACACAAGACACAAATGGGAAGGAAGAATGTGAAACAATCTGGATAACTAGAGAAACAGCATTAATGAAACTAAGACTGGCAGAGCCCCTGAACCTGGTGGCCTTCCTCCTAAGATTTTAAAGAAAACGATTGCAGAGAGTGTAAGCATTAATTGGAATCTTCCAAAACTCCCCATATTTTCAAATGGTCCTCGTGGATTTGAAAGCTATAAATATAACAACAATGTTCAAGAACAGAAGGAGACAGTGCAGGAAATTATAGGCCTGTTGGTCTAACATAGTTGTTGGGAAGATGCTGTAACTCACAATTTAGGATGAAGTTGCAGGACAATTAGAAAATCATAACATAATCAGTCGGTGACAAGAGATAGTGGGAATTGCAGATGCTGGAGAATCCAAGATAACAAAGTGTGGAGCTGGATGAACACAGCAGGCCAAGCAGCATCTTAGGAGCAAAAAGGCTGACGTTTCGGGCCTAGACCCTTCATCAGATGCCTTCATCAGACTCTGATGAAGGGTCTAGGCCCGAAACAATAGTTTTTTGCTCCTAAGATGCTGCTCAGCCTGCTGTGTTCATCCAGCATCATACTTTGTTATATCAGTCAGTGACAACATGGCTTTTTGAAAGGGAAACCATGCTTATTAGCATTTCTTGAGATGTGACAAACAGAGTGAATAGAGGGAAAGCAGCAGATATATTTTCAAAAGACATTTCATACAGTGCCATATAAAATGATACTGAGCAGGAGCTCATGACTTTGGGGATGTTATTGTAACAAGGCCAGAGGACCGGCTAGCAAACAGGAAAAATAGAGCCAGGATAAATGGGTTGTTCTTATGTTGCAAACTAACTAGTGGAGAGCTGCCAAGGTCAGTGCTGGGGAACCAACTGTTTACATGTTTCATTAACGATTTGGACGAAGAGACAAACAATGTTATAGCCAAATTTGCACATGATGCAGAAATAAGTAGGAAAGCAAGTTTTCTGGAGGATACAAAGATTCTCTCAAGGGGTATGGATAGTTTAAGTGAGCAGGCAAAAGGAGTAGATGGAGTATAACGGGTGAAAACAGCTTGGCCAGAAGAATAGAGAAGCAGAATATTGTTTAAATGAAAGAAAGCTATAGAATGCTGCAGTAGAGAGAGATCTGAGTGTCAGCATGCAGTTCCAGCAAGTAATTAGTACACAACATAGAACATCAGCCTTGAATGCAAGGTGTATGACGTTTAAAATTTGGGAAGTCTTGCTGCAACTGTGCAAGAAATTAATGAGAGGCAGCCTTCGCGCAGTGTACAGGTTTAGCCTCCTTACTTAAAAGGGTATATACGTACTTTAGAAGCAGTTCAATGCAATTTCACTAGGCTTATACTCTAGATGAAGGGAATGCCTCATGAAGAAATATTAAGCAGGTTTAGAAGGTTGAGATATGATCTTATTGAAACATATATTGCATTTCAGAAACATTTGGGCAGGTACATGGACGGGATAGATCTGGATGAATATGGACTGATTGCAGGCAAATGAGACTAGTTTGATTGCGAAAACTGGGCAGCATGGACAAGTTTTGCTGAAGGGCCTGTTTCCATGCTGTAAACCTCTGACTAGTTACTAAACACTGGGGAGTGCGGGTGGGGGTGCTTGACAGGGTGGATGCTGAGAGGATGTTTCTTTTTGTGGGGATGGAATGTAAAAGTATCTCTTATTTGAGATGGAGATCATGAGACTCTTTCCAATGGCCTACTCCTGTATCTATTTAATATGACCAGATGATTGTAGCTGGTACCTAGAACACAGATTTCATCCCACCAGAGCTAGGGCCAATGCTATGTGCATGTTTGTATGGTTCTTAGGCTCCAAAACATCAGTATAAAGCACTGTTGTGTAAAATCAACGATTTAATTATTTGGTTGCTTTGATTTTTGCAAACGGTTGTCTTTTAATGGGAGACTTATGGCTATATTTGCAGAATGAAATATTTGGTGTACAAGATATCTCTGTTAAACGAAGTGGACAAGGTTGCAGTTTTATAACCCTGGAACATAACCAATGTAATATTATAAATGTGCATCAGTGCTGCACTCCACAAGCATCAATTGCTCAGCTTTTCTTTGGCTTATCTTTCAATATCAAAGCCATCTTATTATCCATCAGATGGATTCTCAAGTATTTATAATAGATACGATCAGAAATTGTTGCTTCGTCATTTCTTCATACTATGTAAGTTTGATAAAACAGTTATAAAGTCATAACCAGAGCGACTTCTCTGCAAATCTCTTTCAGCCTCAACAAGACAATTTCCTGTCGTTAAATAACAAAGCAGTGAGATTAAAAGCCAAATGACATCATTAATTTCAATGCTTGCATCAGACTCTGGTTTTAACCTTTATTTTTCCTGAACCTTCAGCATTCTGAAACCTTTTTGTTAACTTGCTGATTTTTCTCTTTCTACCCTCTCCCTCCACCTTCTTCCAATTATTTAAATTAAAAACAGAGCAAGGATGCTGGTATCAGAACTTTGGTCATGTTGGATGAACAAGGAGGTATGTTTTTAACCATTTCAATCTATATTGTTAAATCCTGATGTGGGTGTTTTGAAATGTTATGTTTTAAACTCTTTTGAAATCTGCAAAGCATTTATTTTGTCTTTGTGTCAAACTGCTTGAAAGAGTGCTACAGATGTTTGTGAGATATAGCAGTTGAAGAAAAACGTAAGGGCGTAAAATGGTGTAAATATAATTGTCCGTTTTGCATGATCACTGAGTTAGTGCCTGAAAGGATTAATTGACATAACAAAATGATTTTAGGGGTGGTATGGTGGCTCGGTGTCTAGCACTGCAGCTACGCAGCACCAAGGACCCTGGTTCAAATCTAGCCTCGGGCAACTGCTTGTGTGTTTGCATGTTCTCCCTGTGTACGTGTGGGTTTCCTTCCACAGTCCGAAGACATGCAGGTTAGGTGGATTGGCCTTGCTAAATTGCCTGCAGTATCCAGGGATGTGTAGATTAGCTATAGGAAATGCAGGGATGGGGGTGGGGAATGAGTCTGGATGGGATGCTCTTTGGAGAATTGGTGTGGCCTTGTTGAGCCAAATGGCCTGCTTCCACACCATAGGGCTTTTATGCAATAATTTCCCTTCATCAGAATATTAATGAGTGTTCCTGGGAGGAGCTAAGCAGATCTCAATGTATTCACCAGAATCTGCTCAAATGGTTGTTCTTAGTGTTAATAGCATGTAGCTGAAGTTGTAATGTGAACTTAAGTTGAGTTTGATGTCATAGAAGAGACCATGATGTATCTTAGAAATAAAGTAACTAGGTTTTAAATAATATGTAATAAACAGACTAAGACTGATCCTGCTTTTGCTCAAGATTTCAAGTGGGCATCCTTCCCCAGTTTTCCAGAATGATAGGTGACAGTGAATCTACCCAAGACATCCCAAATGGTTCTATCAGGAAAAGAAGTATACCAGAAAATATACTCCTTTCAATTCTAACTTGCACAAAAGAGGGCCGGATTTTAACTCTATATTTCATTTGAGCTAAAATCAGGTGCTGTCTATGGATAATGCAACCAAGTGTTCTGTGCAACACAATTATTAGGCTATATCACCAACTTTATTGACGCCAAGAGAGTTCTGAAATAACTTTGACAGACAACCTGCAAAATATGTGATTTTAACACTGGCAGATCTTCGACTCCTAACTCTCAGAAAACGTAGGATAAGGGAAGAGTGTCAGATTTTTCAGGATATTTCAAAAGAAACCTTAAGAATCCACTGCCAAAATGACAGAAGAAGTAGAAGCCAACACTTTTGATCAGACAGCCCATTCTTCAGAAATGCCACAAACTATTGAAATCCAGACTATATGAAAGCTATTGAGATTTGAGAGAGTAATCCTTCAGGTTCAAAACATGAGGAACTACAAATATATCAGAAAAATACTCGAATTGGGTTATGATTAACACAGTGCGGATCAAGAAGCAGGCAGCACAGGAGTGTTCAAAATCATGTAAAGGTAGGAGAGGAGAGAGAGAAGCAGAAACAGAAGGAGGCAATGCTGGAAACAGTCAGTAGATAAGGCAGTATTTGTGGCAAATGTGAAACAGGGCTAATATTTCAGGTCTGTGAGGTTTCATCAGAATAAATCCCAACTGATCTGCTGACCACTTCCGGTATTTTCTGAATTATTTGAGATTTCCTGACTTCACAGTACTTTTCTTTTGTAGATAGAAGCAGGACACTTTCAGCAGCAGAGGGGTGTAGAAGGAAGGGTCATCAACCTGAGAATAAAAGGCTCATGTCAACTTTGGCGAAAATCTGGGGATCTATAAAAACAATTACCTGCTCAGACCTTAACCCACTTTTGCCACTTTGGACTTTAACTTGCATCTTTCCACATTGGTGTGGGAGGTGTGGGGGCATTATTGGCAGACGTAGCGAAAAAATGAAAGGTGGTCAAATAAAAAAATCATAAATTTAAACTATCCATGAGATCCTGATTGCATTTTCAATTTGGAAATCAAATTGTCTTTGCTCCTTCTAGCTAGGGGCCATGATGTCCATCTCAAACATACCTGGTCTCTCTACAAAGTTAATTTCTTCTCCCTTGACTGCATTGTTCACTTCATATAAACTTGCTCCTGAGCATGCATCTGCAACAGCGCTCAACAGGTTCAACTCAATCCAGGACAAGGCAGTTTATTTCATCTGCATCCCATCCACCACTTTGAGAATTTACTCCCCCTTCCTTCGATCCACAGATGACTGAGGTGTGTGCATTATGCAAGATGCAATGCAGCACATTACCAAGGCTTCTTCTGCAGTATTTTTCAAGGTCAGGACATTGACTGTCTAGAAGGGCAAAGGCAGCAGATTCACGACACCAAAATCCCCACAAATTCCCCTCAACCGTGCTCCATTCTGACTACAAAGCTTCTCTCAATCAAATTCCCTCCCAAATGGTATTGGGGGATATACCTGAAGCCCCATGGGTTACAGCAGCTCAGGAAGCCAGCTCAATACCACCCTCTCAAGAGTAGTTAAGGATGCACAAAAATGACACATACCATGAAAATATATGATAAAGAAAATCCTTCCCCATGTTCATTGTCACCAGCTCAACTTCTCATTACTCTTCATCTAATGATCATGGATGATGCCGTCTGCAATCACTTGCTTGCAGCTTCCACAACACACACAGCCTACCCTCTTTCAGCAAAACTTCCTTCTGAATTCCTCCCTGAGCTCAGAATTGAAAACCCATGACTTTCATGATTACACATTGTCCCTGACTGACAAAATTGGCACAAGAAAGATCCAAACTTACATCCAAACTTTCAGGCTTTAATCGTCATTTCTGGAGTTTCATAGCCTTTTTCAAAATGGTGCTTTCCCACCACGAAACCTGTGGTGCCTCTTCTCATGTGGGGTTGTGTGTCAGTGGTCTGGGGTCTGTAAATAGTCTGAGAGTGGTGTAGATTGAGCAAGTTTGAGTTATCTTGGGATGAGTTCATTAGTTATTCGGGGGTAAGCTATGTATTTAATAGTCTAACTTTTCCTCAGTAACTATTTTACTTACTTTAGTTTGAACTATTCAAAGTCTCCAATTTAAATGGAGGCTTTCAGAGGGTTCCAGGCATAGCAGAAATTTCCAGCAGAAATTTCCTTGGCAACTTCTTTAGTGTATGCTACAATGGGGATTGAGCAGGGCCCCCATGTATTACTTCTGTCCATGCTGTCTGTCCAATGCAAACTCTGGGCCCTTTAAAAGTTATAAAATAAACATTATAGTCGAGCAACTGGCTTCAGTGTGTACTACCTGCACCCTCAGCAGCTGAAGTCCTTGAAGATAAAGCCTCTTAAAGGTAAAGGGGAGGCAATGGCCTAATGGTATTATTGCTGGACCCTGTTAATCCAGAGACCCACATAATGTTCTGGGGGCCTGGATTCAAATCCCACCATGGCAGATGGTGGAGTATGAATTCAATAAAATATCTGGAATAAAGAATCTAATGATGAATAGGAATTCATTGTCAATTGTCAGGAAAAACCCATCTGGTTCATTAATGTCCTTTACGGAAGGAAACTGCCATCCTTACCTGGTGTGGCCTACATGTGACTCCAGACCCACAGAAATGTGGTTGACTCTTAACTGCCCTCTGGGAAATTAAGAATGGGCAATAAATGCTGCCTGGCCGGCGATGTCCTTACCCCATCGATGAATAAAGGGAACAAAATGCAAAACATGTAGCAAATTATTACCTTGAGGATAAACATATTTTCAAAATCAAATAATGTCAAAATCAAATAATTCTGGCTGAAAGGGGCATGACAAATGGATTGCTGATATTTCAGTGGTAGGTGATAGGCCTCCCATCTCAGTGACCAGGGAATACAAAATGCCACTGATCTCCAGCACTTCCTCTTTTGAATTTGTTTGCTGGGAAATCATGGAAGACCCACTCTCTCTCTCTCTCTCTCTGTCTCTCTCTCACTCTCTCTCTCTATCTGTCTCTCTCTCTCCCTTTTTTTTTTGCTCCCCTTCACGTCTTATGCCTTCTTCTCCCTCCATGGGGCTGGGGTATAAGCAAACCGATAAGTGACTGCCATGACATGTGGTCTCACAGTGGGTGTTGTGTGGTTGCTGAGGGTGAGGGAGTGGGCCTCCACCAAAATTCAAGTGGAAAGAGTTCCAATTATAAAAGCAAAAATCTAGCCTGGCGCCTACAACAATGACACCAAATGTCAAGTGCGCCTATGAAGCTATAACACCTCATCAATCAGCAATGCAAATAAGCCAAGTGGTGTCATTGAGCACCCAATGAGCAAGCCATGTTGCAGTAGGGCAATATGTACCATCTCAGTTGTCATGCTGAGTGCAAGCTAGGAATAATTTAAGGCAGTAACTGATCTACAGCTGTTGGCCATTTTCATGACACTGTACTTGACATGAACCTAAATCCAAGGAGACGCAAAAATCTCAAAACGTACATTGTGTTCTTTACAATGCTATATGTAGAGTTACTTTTTTTTCAACAAATTAATTGGACATTACATTTGAGTTACACTTTACCCAGCTTTCAAAACTGGTTGAATACTTATTTCCCATTTTCCAAGTTGAATTTTAGTAGGAAAAAATCCAATTGACAGAGAGACAGACAAGTGAGAGCAGGAAAGAAAGGAATTGTGTATTTATCGATCATTTTTCTAGTCTTCAAGACATCACACAGTGATTCACAGCCAATAAAATTAATGGTGAAGTGTAGCAAGGGTACAAACATACTACTGCCAGTGGCTGTACTAGTCTGAAAACACATCTCATCTGATTTCAGAAGCAAAGCAGATTTTGTTCTGTTTGTCACTTGATTGGCAAACTGCCTGGGAATACTATGTATAGAAGAAAAAAGAGCACCAGAGGCATATTGGTAGTGTCCCTACCTCTGAACTAGGAGGCTTGGGCTCAACTGCCATCTGCTGTAGAGATGTGTCATAACATGCCTAAAGGGTTCATTTTTAACAAAATCAATAGCAAAATAGAATCAGGGATTTTTGGAACCCTCAGCAGATCAGGTAGAAACAGAAGGGGAAAAAATACGGTTATTGATTGAAATGTAAAACATAGGAGCAGGATTAGGCTATTTGAACCCTTAGCCAGCTTTGCCATTCAACAACCTTTAACCTATAAAAAATGCGACCAGGAGTAGGCCATTCAGCCCCTTAAGCCTGCTGCATCATTCAATAGGATTGTGACTGATCTGACATTCCTCACATCCACTTTCCTGCCCTTTCCCTATAACCATTGATTCCCCGACTGATCAGGAATCTATCTACCTCAGCTTTAAATACGCACAAGACTCTCCCCTCACAGCTCTCTGTGGCAAAGAGTGCCGATGACTCTCAACCTCCTGAGAGAAGAAATTCCTTCTCATCTAATCCAATTGCTTCACCCTCCTAAATATATAACCTTTGAGGAGCAAAAATCTGTGTGGTCATTGGATACTCATTTAGGGGATTGAAGAGGCAGGGAAATAAAGGGGAAGGAAGAAAGGGCAAAAGAGGACAAACGTGGTAATGTCGTAGACCAGAGGGATTAAACAATAAAAAAGTGGATGGTGTTGGGATGGGTCATAAACAAAGAAAAACCTCAGTTTCTGTTCATGATGATGTTGTGAGTACACTTAAAGCATTGTGATTTAAAAGTTTGGTGCTTTCAGTGGAATAATATTATCTGCAAAATTAATTGCCCCCCAAGTAACGGGAACTCAATTAAGGGACCTTAAACCCTGATTACATAAAATTCCATGTCTTAGTCACAAAAACAGACTTAACTTTTGTTGAGATAAATAAGTAATATTTGTGCAGTGAAATCCTGCAATTTTGTTTTGTAATGACTGCAAAAAATTATTAAGCAACAAAATTCACCACAGCTCACTTGGCTCATAGGCATCTCTCTCCATCACAGAGAGACAGTTCATTATATATAGCTCGAGAGGCACGACTCCCCAAGCGAGGGATAAAAATAATTGACTCCACATGTTCGGGTGTAGCTGGCACTATTGTGCATTGCGTGATAAAAATGGAACTTGTCAAAAACCTTTTAATGGACTTTTGATTCTGGTAGAGGTAGTACACATATGTATTTACTGAAAACTCAATATACAGTTCTTGGATAATAATCTAATGAAATGAGCTAAGTATTCATTCAGATTGAATTCTGTTTGGATACTGGACGTAGTACGGTGCTCTTTAGGTGAATTCTACAAGAATAATAGATTTTGAGGAGAGCTTCTGCTGGAAGATTTAATCCTGTTCCCATTCAGCCATGATCCTACCCTGTCTCATTTGAATGCAAGAGACGCTGCTGGATTTAAAGTACTCAGGATTAGTGGATTTAATCTTCTTATTCTACACATTACTTGCACAGGCTGTTATGACTTTTAAATACATTAAATTAAATAAATGATTGCCTCGGCAGTTGCAATTCTTTGAGCTGACCGAAGACAAACTCAATCATCATAGTCAATGGGCTATCAAGCATTCTTGCGGAGGGTTGGTTAGCTCAGTGGGCTGGATGGATAGTTTGCCACACAGAGTGATACCAAAGCATGTGTTCAATTCCTACACTGGCTGAGGTTACCACGAAGGACTTTCCTACTCAACCTCTGTTCTTGCCCCAAGTATAATGCCCCTCATGTAAACTATCAACAAACATCTCTCCCTAATTAGGACAATGGTTACTTTAACTGTACTTCCTTGTGCTTCAATGAACTGCTAATGCTTAATGCTGTCAGAAAGAGGCACTTTTGAAAATCCTTCTCAACTCTACATGCAGTGGGTGGGTTTGGGCTTTGGTTCCTCAGTTAGAATGGTCTAAGATTGCAGGTGACTGCAGTTTGCCTATTTGCTTTTCTGTTTTTGGTTCACTTTTCACATTAGCACTAATGTGAAACACCTTTTAGGCAGCTTTTATGAAAAATATCAGTGAAAGAGTACATCTTTCCTTTGAATCATTGAGACGGTTGATCTTGTCTTGGAATTTGTGTGATGTTTCTATCACCTGCTATCATTAGCTTCAACTGCAAGACACCTATGAGAGATCCTGTGGAGTCCAGCGTATTTCCCCGAACTAGGTAACTTTGTAGAATGTGGTTTTGTTACTGTAAAGTTAAAAAGAATTCTTTGTCATTACAGCGCGGTTTTCCTTTATGTAACTGATTCTGCGTTTTAGGTGCTAACAGAGAATGTTTCCTGGTGGGTATTAGCAGAGTGTCTGCTACACAATTAAACTTAATTTCTTAGCATTTATTTTTGAGAGAAAACTTAGATTTGTATATGTAATCTCAGGATGTGTTCCTCAGTGCTTTATACCCAATAAGCTTGCATGATTACACTAATTAGGAGCAGGAGGGGGCATTGGATCTGTTAAGCCCGTCTCATCGTTCACTAATCTAATTGATTGGCTAATCTGATTGTGAACATATTTCCGCTTTCTTGCTTACCTCCATACTACTTGATTCCATTGTCAATCCAAAATCTGCCTACCTCAGCCATGAATGACTTTCCTCCATTAATCTCTGTGCAAGAGAAGGCCAAACATTATCAACCCTTTGAGAGAAGTAATTCCTCCTCATCTCCATTTTAGATGGAAGACATCGGATGCATAAACTATATCCCCATGTTCTAGATTTCCTCACAAGGTAAAATATTCAGCATCTACCCTGTCAAGCCCTTTCAGGACCTGGTATGTTTCATATATCACCTAACATTATTCTATACTAAGTATTGATCTCGTCTACTCAACTTTTCCTCATTAGTTTATCCAAACGTTTAAACTATGAGCACTGTTATAATGTAGAGATCACCGCAATTAATTTGCACACTGTATGGTCCTGTGAGTAATCTGATAATCAGATTGTGTTGGTTTTCAAGAGAAATATTGGCCCAGAAACTAGGGACAAACTCCTCCCTAGATAATAAAATGTGAGGCTGGATGAACACAGCAGGCCAAGCAGCATCTCAGGAGCACAAAAGCTGACGTTTCGGGCCTAGACCCTTCATCAGAGAGGGGGATGGGGGGAGGGAACTGGAATAAATAGGGAGAGAGGGGGAGGCGGACCGAAGATGGAGAGTAAAGAAGATAGGTGGAGAGAGTGTAGGTGGGGAGGTAGGGAGGGGATAGGTCAGTCCAGGGAAGACGGACAGGTCAAGGAGGTGGGATGAGGTTAGTAGGTAGCTGGGGGTGCGGCTTGGGGTGGGAGGAAGGGATGGGTGAGAGGAAGAACCAGTTAGGGAGGCAGAGACAGGTTGGACTGGTTTTGGGATGCAGTGGGTGGGGGGGAAGAGCTGGGCTGGTTGTGTGGTGCAGTGGGGGGAGGGGATGAACTGGGCTGGTTTAGGGATGCAGTAGGGGAAGGGTAGATTTTGAAACTGGTGAAGTCCATATTGATACCATATGGCTGCAGGGTTCCCAGGCGGAATATGAGTTGCTGTTCCTGCAACCTTCGGGTGGCATCATTGTGGCACTGCAGGAGGCCCATGATGGACATGTCATCAAGAGAATGGGAGGGGGAGTGGAAATGGTTTGCGACTGGGAGGTGCAGTTGTTTGTTGCGAACTGAGCGGAGGTGTTCTGCAAAGCGGTCCCCAAGCCTCCGCTTGGTTTCCCCAATGTAGAGGAAGCCGCACCGGGTACAGTGGATGCAGTATACCACATTGGCAGATGTGAAGGTGAACCTCTGCTTAATGTGGAATGTCATCTTGGGGCCTGGGATGGGGGTGAGGGAGGAGGTGTGGGGACAGGTGTAGCATTTCCTGCGGTTGCAGGGGAAGGTGCCGGGTGTGGTGGGGTTGGAGGGCAGTGTGGAGCGAACAAGGGAGTCACGGAGAGAGTGGTCTCTCCGGAAAGCAGACAGGGGAGGGGATGGAAAAATGTCTTGGGTGGTGGGGTCGGATTGTAAATGGCGGAAGTGTCGGAGGATAATGCGTTGTATCCGGAGGTTGGTAGGGTGGTGTGTGAGAACGAGGGGGATCCTCTTGGGGCGGTTGTGGCGGGGGCGGGGTGTGAGGGATGTGTCGCGGGAAATGCGGGAGACGCGGTCCAGGGCGTTCTTGATCACCGTGGGGGGAAAGTTGCGGTCCTTAAAGAACTTGGACATCTGGGATGTGAGGGAGTGGAATGTCTTATCGTGGGAGCAGATGCAGCGGAGGAATTGGGAATAGGGGATGGAATTTTTGCAGGAGGGTGGGTGGGAGGAGGTCTGCTTTCCGGAGAGACCACTCTCTCCGTGACTCCCTTGTTCGCTCCACACTGCCCTCCAACCCCACCACACCCGGCACCTTCCCCTGCAACCACAGGAAATGCTACACTTGTCCCCACACCTCCTCCCTCACTCCCATCCCAGGCCCCAAGATGACATTCCACATTAAGCAGAGGTTCACCTGCACATCTGCCAATGTGGTATACTGCATCCACTGTACCCGGTGCGGCTTTCTCTACATTGGGGAAACCAAGCGGAGGCTTGGGGACCGCTTTGCAGAACACCTCCGCTCAGTTCGCAACAAATAACTGCACCTCCCAGTCGCAAACCATTTCCACTCCCCCTCCCATTCTCTTGATGACATGTCCATCATGGGCCTCCTGCAGTGCCACAATGATGCCACCCGAAGGTTGCAGGAACAGCAACTCATATTCCGCCTGGGAACCCTGCAGCCATATGGTATCAATGTGGACTTCACCAGTTTCAAAATCTCCCCTTCCCCTACTGCATCCCTAAACCAGCCCAGTTCATCCCCTCCCCCCACTGCACCACAATACCAGCCCAGCTCTTTCCCCCCACCCACTGCATCCCAAAACCAGTCCAACCTGTCTCTGCCTCCCTAACCGGTTCTTCCTCTCACCCATCCCTTCCTCCCACCCCAAGCCGCACCCCCAGCTACCTACTAACCTCATCCCACCTCCTTGACCTGTCCGTCTTCCCTGGACTGACCTACCCCCTCCCTACCTCCCCACCTACACTCTCTCTCCACCTATCTTCTTTACTCTCCATCTTCGGTCCGCCTCCCCCTCTCTCCCTATTTATTCCAGTTCCCTCCCCCCATCCCCCTCTCTGATGAAGGGTCTAGACCCGAAACGTCAGTTTTTGTGCTCCTGAGATGCTGCTTGGCCTGCTGTGTTCATCCAGCCTCAAATTTTATTATCTTGGAATCTCCAGCATCTGCAGTTCCCATTATCTCTCATAAACTCCTCCCTGTTCCCTTCTTCAAACAAACATCGTCTTTTACATCTGCCCAAAAGACTAAACACGGCATCAGGTTAACATCCCAACCACAACATGACATTTCTGAGAGCACAGCGCTCCCTCAGTGCTCCGTCAGCCCTCGTCTCTGGACTGATAATTATACCCAAGAAACACCTGACTCGGAGGCAAGAGCTTAGCTTGACAGGAGGGGGGGTCTATGTGGATGGAAACTATTAATTCATAATCAAAGAGTAATGAGTTTCTCTTTGAAGGTCTGGTTTCTATTTTTCTTCTGCATTTTGTTTAGGTTGCAGAATACGATGGTCAAATGGGCCAATACCACTGTGACTTGAAACAATGAGATAATTATTTTCCTCTCTAGGTCTATCAACAAGAAATAATTTGGTCCAGCATTCAATATGCAGTAAAAATGCATCAAGCTCATGAACTTTTCTCTGGCTTCATAATTTAGTCAACATGGTCATTATTCATAGTCAATGCAAACCAAAATTCATTCCACTGCTATAATCCCTTTATCCTGACCAGAACAACTTGATCGTGTGGAGGATGGCATGAACCATATCAACCAAGACATGAAGGAAGCTGAGAAAACTTTAAAAGATTTAGGGAAATGCTGTGGCCTTTTCATATGTCCTTGTAACAAGTAGGTACTGGGCGCTGGCTCTCATGTGTGGTGTCCAGCTGTCAAAGTGAATGTCTGAAGTGTTTCCTTTTTGAATTGTCTTTCTTTTCTTTTTGTCCTTTCTTTCTCATCTGCTTCATTGTGTGGGGATTTAAAAACAAAAAAAAATCTTGTGTTTAATCAGAACAACTGGAACGCATCGAGGAAGGAATGGACCAAATCAATAAGGACATGAAAGAAGCAGAAAAGAATTTGACAGATCTAGGAAAATTCTGTGGTCTTTGTGCCTGTCCATGTAACAAGTAGGTGGTATTGGTCTGCCTGCCTAAGCATCTGGGCATCCAAGGCTCAAAACCAAGCCTTGCACAGCTCATCCACGCTTGGCATTAGTGGCAGGATGAGCAATTGGCATGCAGAGAAATGATATAGTTTAAAGGCATCCATTTCATAGTGTAGACTATCCGATCGGCATAATGCATAGAGAAATCAGGCATGCTGCAACAGAAACTCTCCACTCTTGATGTCAACTATCAAAGCGATGCCCTCGCATGCTCATTGTACAGATATTGAGCTATTAGCTTGGAGATGCTAAAATGTAAATAATAGAATATTACCAGAACACACTCGGCATGTTACCTATTCAAGAATGACTTATTCTGAGTACCATGCATTGCGGGTAATAGTGTGTGACATCTACATGTTCAGTTGAGCAGCAATGAATGAATTGTGTTATGGATTTTCAGCATGTTGTGGTCCATTTCGATGCTTAACGCAACTGGGTTCATTATTGCTATGCAATGCCATTTGTTGCTTCAGGGGAAAACAAACAAAAATGAGAAGTATTTTGTTAATTCAACCTCCCCGAGAGCAAAGTGTGACATGGCACGACCTGAACATGTTTACAGCTCAACTAGTTTTGCCACAAATCAGTCAACATATGCTTTTTTTGGGGGGTCTCTATTCTGCATCATTTTGCAAAACGATAACCTTGTTTCTTGAGCATATTTGATAAGAAAGATTTGTTTCATGCCTGAGTGTGTTCTAGAGTGTAATGTAATAGTCTATTATTTCAGCATGCAAATTTAACAACAGGTAATGATGCAGGAGCTGAGCATGTGCAGTATGCTGTGGTTAAATCAGGACGGTTTGTAAGTTCTAAACGTGAATCCCTGTCATACATATGGAATGGCTACAGAAATAAGTCAGACTTTCTCATTTTTATTTTCAAAGTTTAATCAGAGTCATTTGAAATTTTGTTTTTTTGTTGGTGTTTTATGTGCCCATCCACCCTCCCTTCAGAGCATTAGGCTCCCAATGAGATGCTGGCACAGATGGAAGCCTAGTGTCAAGAAGTCAGCACAGTCTAATCAAGCTGGCAATGGTGCCAGGTCCCTTCTGTGCTTAGACTGTGCTTCCCCCAGTTTGAGAATTAAAAATCTTCATAGCCCAGTCAGTGAGAGCTGAGAGTGGGCAGACCATGAGAGAGGCAAGAGCCATGAGATTGTAGTTGGGGAAGAGGGACTCAACTCTGTGGCAACCATTCTAACCTTGGACACCATAACCCCAAAATTTCAGCTCTCAACCTCGCTTTGTGGGCATGATCCTCACTTTTGAGAAGCCCTGACTTCAACACTCCTGAACAAAAATAGAAGTTTCTGGAAAAGCTCAGCAGGTCTGGCAGCATCTGTGGGGAGAAATCAAAGTTAATATTTTGGGTTGAGTGAGCCTTCAGTGTGCCCAAAACATGAGCTCTGATTTCCCTCCACAGATTCTGCCAGGCCTGCTGAGCTTTTCCAGCAGTCTCTGTTTCTGATTCTGATTTCCAACATCTGCAGTTCTTTAAGTTTTGGGTTTTATTCAATTCTCTTGATCTGGGGGAAGAAAAATCTCTGCTCCATTGCCTTCCAGGGCTTATGGAAGTATTCACAGGTATATCCTGGAGGTGTTCAGTGATACAGTAGAAGTGTTCAGGCATGTTGGCTACTGGCTTTGTTTGTAGTCATTGCAGTCCCTTCCTAGAAGTGTGAGAAATTAATGGTCCCAGATGGTTCAAGAGCACCATTTCAGTTCTCGTTGATGCAGATGACTGTATCACAGGAGCACTAGCCCTGGCCGGTGAAGGAAGTAAACCATTTGCAAGATGCTATACTTAATGAACCAGGTTATTGCTGGTAGTTTATATTTGAACAAAACCTTTCCATTGTTGAATAAAAACAAATGAGGCGGCAAACACTCAGCAGGCCAGGCTCTATGTGCGGCGGAGAAACAGGGTTAGCACTTCAAACCCGAAATGGTAGCGGTTTCAAATGTGATGGGTTTCCAGATGAAGGGAGAATTGGGAACAGGGTGGGGGGATAGATCGCAGCGGTTGGAATGTCTGATTAGATGGAAAAGAGGGGGAGATTAAACAAAAACATGAAAAGGGAAACAAAAGGTGAAAAATGATAGAGACAAATGAAAACCCTGTAGGATGGTAGAGTAGACACTCTTTGAGGTAGACACTTCTGAAAGAGAACAGCAGTGAACTACAAAGGCTGGCTATGAAAATACAGAAAAGAAGTTTGAGAAATGCACAGCAAGTCTATCAGTATCCATGGAGTGTGCTTTTCAATGGTGTGTCAGCCTCTGTACTAGTTTTAAACTTGTTGCAGACATCAGGTTCAATGGAGATGTAGATACACCTCGGAAGCATGTTGTGATGTAGCTGCGACCTCAGCAGTTGCATGATGGAGACTCTTGTAGAATGTGGAATTACAGCAGTTTAGGACACTATTGTAAGCAATGTTCCCTGCATTTTCCTTCCTTCCTGCTTAGACTTACGAGTAGAGTTATAGAGTCCCACAGCGTGGCTTTGGCCCAAACTGGTCCATGCTGACCAAAATGTCCATCCATGCTAACTCCATTTCACTGCACTTGGTCCATATCCTTCTAAACCCTTCCTATCCATGTATTCGTCCAAATGCCTTGTAAATGTTGTTATTGTAGCTGCCTCAACCACTTCTGTTGGCAGCTCATTCCATTTGTGTACCACCCGCTGTGTTTAAAAAAAAGTTGTGCCTCAGGTTCCCATGTATTCTTTCCCCTCTGACCTTAAACTGAAGCCCTCAGGTCCTCAATTCCCCAACCCTAGGAAAAAGACTTAGTGCATTCACCCTATCCATGTCTCTCATGATCTTATACACTTCTATAACAGCGCCCCCTCAGTCTCCTAAACTCTAAAGAAAAATGTCCTAGCTTATCCAACATCTCTTTACAACTCAGTCCCTTGAATCCTGGCAACATCCTTGAAAATTTCTTCTGCAATCTTTCCAGTTTAATAATTCCCAAAGCAAGGTGACCAAAACCGAACACAATACTCTAAGTGTGGTTCACCAACATCCGTAAACCTGCAACATAACTTCCCAACTTCTATACTTAATGCCCTGGCTGATGAAGGTCAGTGTGTCAAAGCTTCACTGCCCTGTCTACCTGGGGCTCCACTTTCAGAGAACCGTGCACCTGAACTCCAAGGTTCCTCGGTTCCACCACACTCCTTAAGGATCCACCATTCCCCCTGAAACTCCTGCCTTGATTTGACTTTCCAAAATGCAAAACTTCACACCTTTATTAAACTCCACTTGCAATTTCTCACTTCCCCAGCTGATCAAGATCCTGCTGCAATTTCTGATAACGTTCTTCCCCTTCCATGATACTGCCTTTTTTAGTGCCATCCACAGACGTACTAACCATGCCTTGAGCTTACTCATCCAATTCATTGATACATTTAACAAAGAGCAATGGGCCCAGCACTGACCCCTGAGGCACATCTCGAGTCACAGGCCTCCAGTGCGACAAGCATCCTTCCACTATTACTCTGCTTCCTAACATCAGGCCATTTGTGTATCCAGTTTGCCAATTCTCACTGGATTCCATGCAATCTAACATTTCAGAGCAGCCTACCATGTGGAACCTTATCAAAGGCCTTAATGAAATCCACACAGACAATTGTCTACCACCCTGCCCTCATCAACCTTCCTGGTCACTTCATCTAAGGACTCTAACAAATTTGTGAGGCATGATCTCCTATGCACAAAACCATACTGACTGTTCCTAATCAAACCCTGTCTTTCCAAAAGCATGTATATCCTATCCCTCAGGATCTTCTCAAGTAACTTATCTACCACAGACGTTCGCCCTACTGGCCTATAGTTCCCAGGTTTTTCTCTGGAGCCCTTCTTGAACATGGGCACAATGTTTGCTACCTTCCATTCTTCTGGGACTTCACTTGTGGCTAACGATGATGCAAATATATCAGCCAGGGACCTACAATTTCTTCCCTAGCCTCTTGCAGGGTTCTTGGATATATCTGGTCAGGACCAGGAGATTTATCCAGCTTCATACATTCTAATACTTCCAATACCTCTGCTACTGTGGTATGGACTGTCCCCAAGATATTACCATTAACTACTCCAAGTTCCTAAGTCTTCATGGCTTTCACCATGGTAACACAGAGGAGAAATTGTCATTGAGGACCTTACCCGTCACCTGCAGTTCCACACATACATATAACGCTTTGGCCCTTGAGAGGCCCTATTCTCTTTGTAGTTATTTTGTTTTGTTTAATATACTTAGAATCTTTTCAGATTTACCCTAATCTCAGCCAAAGCTATCCTGTGCCCCCATCTTGCCCTCCTGATTTCCTTCTTCAGTAAACTCCTGTGTCCCCTATTTACCTTGAGGGATTCCTTTGATCCCAGCTGCCTGTAGCTGAACCATGCCGACTTCCTTTTTCTGGTCAATGCTTCAATATTTCTTGTCGTCCAGGGGTCCCTGCCAACCTTTCCCTTCATTCTCACAAAAACATATAGACTTTGAGCTCTATCTATCCCACTTTTAAAGGACGCCCTGCCCCCTGCCTCGGCTTGCCAGAAGTCCCCTTGCCTGCAAACAGACTACTTCAATGAACCCCTGCAAGCTCCTATATAATTCCATCGAAATTCACCTTGCCCCAGTTTAGAACTTGAGCCTGTGGAGTACTGTGTTCTGGAATATTACATGCCGTATGTTCAAATAGAAGTGGAAGTTGTCATGGCACACAGTTTACAGATTGTGAGATCAGAGAGACATAGAAACTAAGTGGATAGGAGCAGGAGAAGGCCATTCAGCCCCTCAAGCCTGCTGCACCATTCATTATGATCATGGCTGATCACTGAGTTCAATTCCCCAATCCTGGCCTCTCCCTAAATCCTTTGATCCCTTCTGCCACAAAAGCTGTACTTCCTTCCGGAAAACACATTACGGTTTGGTCTCAATCGCTTTCTATGGTAGTAAATTCCACAGGTTCACCACTGGGTGAAAAATTTCTCCTCATCTTGAAAAGGTTTAACCCTTATCCTTATACAATTTCCTCTGATTCTGGACTCCCCCACTATCAGGGCCTTCCTTCCCACTTCTAACCACTGATGTCCTGTTAGAATGTTATAGGTTTCTATGAGATATTCCCCTCATTTTTCTAAACTCCGTGGAATATAATCCTAACTGAGTCAATCTCTCCTCAGACAGCAGACCTGCCATTTGAGGAATCAATTCAGTAAACCATCGCTGCCCGCCCTCTATAGACAGAACATCCTTCTTCAAATGAAGGAGACCAAAACTGCACACAATATTCCAGGTGTGGTCTCACCAATGCCTTGTATAATTGCAGCAAGACACCCTTGTTCCTGCACTCGAAACCTTTTGCTAAGAAGGGCCAACAAGAAGTTTACCATTTTTACTGCCTGCCGCATAGGTGCATGCTTACAGTTTAAAGAAAACCTCAAGGTTCTGGCCTGACCTTGTCTGAAGAGTAGAAACGCCCAGACTAAAACACCAATCAAGTCGCTAATATTTCCTGTTCTGAGGAAAGATGAACAGCCTGAAAGCATTAACTGTGTTCCTCTCTCCACAGATGCGGCCTGGCTTGCTGAGTGTCGCCAGGGTTTTGTGTAAAGAGTGTCCATCAGTCCTGAGTCAGCTCACATATTTAATTTGATCTATTTATTAACATGGCATATATATTATGTGCCAGACTGACATTATCAGAACTGAGCATTGGAGCATATATATAGACAGCAAGCCCTCTCAAGTCCACCAGTGATCAAGAGCAAATATTCACTTTGCTGTTAGATTCTACAGGACTGGGTGGCTGGAAAGAATCAGAAATGGCTTCAATAATGGAATGACCAGAGCGGTTATGGTACAGTCATAGTTTCCCAGCCTCTGGGGCAGGAGGCCTGGGTTCCAGTCCCACCTGCTCCTTCCCTGAACAGGTTGACGTAACAAGTAAGTAGATAGAAAGATTTGCTATGCAATTAACACAGTACATACTGCACATCCCAGAAACCTCACAGCAGCAGTTGTTGTAGCTGCACGAATGAGAATGGGTCTGTTTATGTATACAGAAAACGCACACAAGCTTTGCAAATCGCGATTTTCTTTTTCAATTTGCTATTGACAAATTTCTTTGGTTTTGCTTTTGCAAAGCACCTCCCCACCTCCATCGCCCTATTATTTGATGATCAAAGATCCATTCTAATTGCGCGCTTAGCAAGTCATTAGTACCCTTTCATTGATGGTGCTTTTTTCCTGCAAGTGACCATTCGGGTGGTGGTCCTGCCTGAATGTGTTTTTGTGTTTTCCTTTTTGTGCCTAGGGTCCAGATACTAACAACTCGCAAGGATGTGTTCAATGCTTTCCTTTCTCATCCTGATAGTTCACTGATAGCGTTGCCTTTCGCTCTTGCATTTTGTTCCACCGTATGTGCTTCTTCAGTTTGCGTGTGTTCATTGGCAAAAGGGGCATCAGACAATGACTAATGGTTAACAGATTACAAGTACCGATATATTATTCTGAAATGCAGCCACATTTCTAACAACAATACAATACTTTCAACATAACATTGGTAGATTGGGTTTGGAAAAAGTACAAGGAAAAAGGTGCTTCTGAGCAGCTTGTGCAAGCTACAAGGATGCCTTATTGGTCTCTTGCTTCATGGTATTAAATACCTGTGTTACTATCAAAGGGGAAGGAGATACTTAAAAAGAAAGCTTCAAGCTCATCCTAAACTACACTCCAACACGACAGCCTGATTTCTGTCATGTGTTGTCCATGCTGAACTTGACAGTCGTTTATTTCTGTCTGCTAATGTTAGTGTTGTATGTCTTGTTCTGTGTAATGACCCAAAATTTCCATGTGAATAATATCAGAAACAATTATGTAGATGGTTGAGCACTGAAAAATGTAATATGTGTTTGGTGCAATCATGGCTACAATTTTTTTCCTCAACCATATGATATATCGGTATGCCATTACTTCCTAAAATTTCCACCTGCCTGGCGCAGTTAGAAATTGCGGAGTTATAAAGTGTTCGGCCTTGAGTCCTGGTTTTGGTATCTACGTTATGGTGTCCTGTTGTACTTGCGCAGACTCAAGTCAAGTGATGCTTATAAGAAGGCCTGGGGAAATAACCAGGATGGCGTTGTTGCCAGCCAACCTGCCCGGGTAATGGACGAACGTGAGCAGATGGCGATCAGCGGAGGATTTATTCGCAGGTGAGATCAGGCTCAGAATGTGTCAGACTACGAGACATGGAGATAGCAAGAACTGCCGATGCTGGCGTCAGACATAACACAGTGTGGAGCTGGAGGAACACAGCAGGCCGGGCAGCATCAGAGGAGCAGGAAAGCTGCCTGGCCTGCTGTGTACTTAGACTACAAGACATGCTGTAATCTGGGCCTAAATCGAACGATCCAAAAATTTCAGTGAAAACTGGAAGAGATGTTGTAAATCGGGAACAAAAGCAGAAAGTTGCTGGAAATGCTCAGCAGGTCTGACAGAAATATTCTGAGGAAGGGTCACTGGGCACGAAATGGTACTTGCAGACCTGCTGAGCTTTTCCAACAACTTCTATTTACCTTCCAAAAATTTCAATTATCGACTCAAGGGCCAAGCTTGTGAGTGAAAGGAGGCCAATGTGGAAGACCCACCAGCTCTCCACAAGTGGATGAGATGGTTCAGAAATCATTTTGGGTGGAATTTAATATTACTGAGCCAGGTCCAGCTCATTGCTGAAAGGAAACTTACTCTCAACAGGAGGCCTGGCCTATTTAATTGTCTGACAGGTACTCAGGAAGTGGCCTTATAGAGGTTTATAAAATCATGAGGGGCATGGATAGGGTGAATAACAAGGGTTTTGTGTTTATTTTTTTTTCTCCAGGAGAGGGAAGTACAAAACTAGAGCGGCATAGGTTTAAGGTGAGAGGGGAAAGATGTAAAAGTGACCAGTAGGGTAGCATTTTCACACAGAGGGTGGCGCGTGTATGGAATGAGCTGCCAGAGGAAGTGGTGGAGGCTGGTACAATAACAACATTTAAAAGGCATCTGGATGGGTACATGAATTGGAAGGGTTTAGAGGGATATGGGCCAAATGCTGGCAAAGACAATTAGATTAAATTAAGACTATCTGATTGGTGCAGATGAGTTGGTCCGCGGGGTCTTTTGTGCTGTTTACCTCCATGACTCTGTTATGGGTCTTTCCTAGAATGCAGACCCCAGAGAATGAAATCCTGCTCACCCAGACCTGCTAAGCAAATGACATTTACTCAGGTCCTGTGGGAGGGAAATCTGTCTGGTCTGATCTGTCTTACCTGGTCTGGCTTACATGTGACTCCCAATCCATGACAATGTGGCTGATTGTTAACTGCCCTCTAAAATGGCCTGAGCAAGTTGGTCAGTTTCAGTTGCATTTAGGGATGGACAATATATGGTGGACTAGGCAGTGATGCATACATCTCACGAATGACGGAAAAAGTGTGAGGGACCAATGCTGCTGGTAATGCCTCAGGAACACGACCCCTTCCTTCCCAACACCAGGCCCCTTGATCAACACTAAGTGCCTTTGAAAAATGTACTTTGCCTTATAGACCATAGGCAAATGTCACAGCATTCTGCTTGGCTTTTTGGAAATTGTGAAGCTCCCATCTAATTCTTGAGCCACCCCTCATTTCTACTGACCTTTTTAAGATAATTAATGTCAATTAGCTCATTAATGAGCCAGATTACCTGTTTTGTATCACCTGAACATCTTGAAACTGTGACCTCTTCTCCTAGGTTTAATTCAGTCATATATTATCAGCAAGGGCAGGGGCAAGAGCAAATCCAGCCCATTGTTGCATATCCAGTTGCCTTCTTATAGCATTTTCAGTGTCATATGTTTTTACTAATTGTTATGTGCCCTGTAAAATAATACCTGGAATACTCACAAGAACAGCAAAGAGTGTAAGGAAATGGGATGTCATAAGTACCAAAGCGGAATTGTTTTGCATATAAAGTATACAAATCTCTATCACGAAAAACGAAACATTTATAATGGTTTAAGATTGGCAGGGAGAAAATATCTGGTTCACACCAACAGATTAAGGTGGTAGCAGAGATAATAGGAACTGCAGAAGCTGGACAATCCGAGATAACAAGGTGTAGAGCTGGATGAACACAGCAGGCCATGTGGATCCTGCTCCTAGGATGCTGCTTAGCCTGCTGCGTCCATCCAACTCTACACCTTGTTATAACTGATTAAGGTGAACTGTTTTGTAGCTATAACTTAACATATAGACTGATTACTTTGGAAGATGAAAAGGAGAAGTCATGTCAGTCTAGCAGTAAACTTTAGATGTTTTTGTTCTTTCAAGTGTGAATATTTTGTTCTTCATCTTCGACACAGTAACTCATAGAGTATAGTTCATTAAACTGTGGTAGCTTCTCCATTGTCTGGCGTGAAAAACTGAAGGGTAACTGAACATTGCAGAACAGAATCCTCCCCTAAAGCTGGAGCTCAAGGAAATGTTAATATTCCATGCTGGAGGAGATGGCAGAAGCAAGGAGGGACCAGTCAGTGATAGGGATTTGCAGCAAAATGTAGGATTATTGCATTCAGTGCTTTGACAATAAGATGCAGTAAAGTTGTTGAGGACAGGGATAACAGGAAGCACATATCATGGAGGAATTAGACCCAACCTAATTCAGATGTGTCAGAGAGCTGCAAGCCCTCTGAAGTGTTAATGGAAAATTGTTTATTCATATATAGGGTTTATGACGGGTGAAGTAAACACTGAATGGCATTAACTTGGAGATAGTATGAACTGTGGATGCTGGAGTCAGAGATAACAGTGTGGAGCTGGAGGAACACAGCAGGCCAGGCAGCATCAGAGGACCAGGAAAGTTGATGTTTCAGTTCGGGAGCCTTCTTCAGAAATCTTTATTAACTTGCTTTGGTTTAGAATAATCAAGGAATAGTTTTAGTTTAGTAAACCAAGAGATTGAAAGCTTTTAGGGAAGATTTTGGAGGAGAACTGGTTGATTTTGATTTGATCTATTGTTGTCCCATGTACCGAAGTAAAGTGAAAAGTTTTTGTTTTGCAAGCTGTACAGGCAGATCATAGCAAACTATGACATACAGATCATAGGGGCTTGGACAGAGTGAGGCATGTAAGGTTACCTTGTACAGGAGGTACACAAAGCAAGGTCAACATGAGATTTGAAATTAGAGTCGTCCATTCAGCTGTTTAATAACAGCAGCAAAGAAGCAGTTCTTGAACCTTTTGGTGCATGTGTTCAAGCTTCTGTACCTTCTGCCTGATGGAAGAGCTTAGAAGAGAATGTTACCAGGGTGGGAGGGGTCTTTGATGTTGGCAGCCTTTCTGCAGCGATGAGGAGTGTAAATAGAATCCATGGGTGGGAGGTTGGCTTCTGTGACGGTCTGGGCTGTGCACACCATCTTCTGTAGTTTCCTACTGTCCTGGGCAGAGTAGTTGTGGTAGGGATCTGAAGCAAATATTCTTTCCCTCCTAAAAAGAGGGTAGGACAATTTAGGGAAAATACATTTACTTTGGGGGAAAGATTTAACTTGTGAAATTTCCAGACCAGGAGTGTTTGGTTAGAAAGTTGCAGATTTTGGTAACACTGATAAGACTGACAGTTTTGTGATTATTCATACATAAAGCTTTCACAGTTTACAAGACAGAACTAAGAAGAACCAATTAAGTCGAAGGTTTGATAAAAAAGAGTAATTTCTTTGGATTTGACTTGCTGTAAAGTAATAATGTTGTCAAACAGATGAGACTGTGTTTAAGATCCTTCCAATTGTGCTCTATATTTCATTTCCTTGTGCAATAAATTCTTGCTTTGTCGTTAAAGAAAATTTGCAACATGTGTACCTATCCTACAGTCAATGACCAACCTGTTAAATTACAAAAAAGAAATACATGATCTATCAAACCATATTTCATTCTGTCCTCTGACTTGTCCAGTCATATCATGAATTGTGATCATAACGAAAAAGAAACTACAATTGTTGTTAAATTGAAAACTTGCCAATTTCGTTCCTATAACCAAATTTAAGAGATAAAATTGCTGTGCTGTATAGTTAGACTAAAGCGAATGATTCAAATAATGTATTTTAAAGAAACTTCCTTCTGATGCAGGGTAACCAATGATGCCCGGGAAAATGAGATGGATGACAACTTAGAGCAAGTTGGTGGTATCATTGGTAATCTTCGCCACATGGCTCTTGACATGGGCAATGAGATTGATACACAGAATCGCCAGATTGACAGGATTATGGAGAAGGTAAAATTATTAGCTGACGAATTTTAAAGATTCTTGGGGTATATATGAATTCACTTTGCATCTAGTCCTTGAACTAATTCTGAACAATTGGCACTTGTGTGTTTAAAATGCACTTTGGCTCATTCGTTTACTGATAAATATGGTTATGCCTGAGATTTAAAATTTGCAAGCAAGTACTGTACCGTTATTGTTCAGTGTATAGGTATTAAATCTGTAAATGCAGCAAGAAATGTTCACTCCAAGAGAGAACCTCGTTCTTAATTGTCGCATGTTGGGGTCATGTTGCTGGTCACCAAAAGCAAAGGTAGTAAATGGCGCTCCATTCTGTGACAATTACAAAGATTGGAGGGAGGGATTAATATGTTGACAAAAGGCCAAAAACAAGGACATTGGCTAATTTTATACATTTATTATTTAAATTCCACACACCGCGTTTTACAGTAACATTCACACCACACAAATGCCAGGCAATGGCATCCCAGTAAGAGGCAAACTAACCAGCAACCCTTGATATTCAATGGCATTTCCATCAGTGAATTCCCCCTCTGTTAATGCCTTGGGGGTTATTATTCATCAGAAACTCACCTGAACTCACCATATAAATATTAGAGCTACAAGAGCAGATCGGAGGCTAGGTTCACTGTGGCAGGTAACTCACCTCCTGACTCCCCAAAGCCTATCCATCATCTACAAGGTACAATTCAGAGTGTGATGGAATTCTCCCCATTTGCCTGGATCAATGCGATTCCAATAACACTCAAGAAGCTTGACGCCATCCAGGACGAAGCAGCCCCCCTGATTGGCATCACATCCACAGGCATCCACTCCCTCCACCACCAACACTCAGTAGCAGCAGTGTGTACTATCTACAAAATGCACTGCAGAAATTTACCAAAGATTGTTAGACTGCACCTTCCAAACCCACAATCACTTCCATCTACAATAGATGCTGCAGATACGTGGAAACATCACTACCTGCAAGTTCCCCTCTAAGCCACTGATTATCCTGACTTGGAAATGTATCCCCATTCCTTCAGTGTCACTGTTTCCAAATCCTGAAATTCCCTCCTCAACCTGCAGTACGTGGACTGGAGTGGTTCAAGAAGAAAGCTCACTACCACCTTCTCAAGGGCAACTAGAGATGGGCAATAAATACTGGGCCAGCCAGTGACACCAACATCCTATGAATGAATTTTTAAAAAAACTGTGAACAATGGCATCTTGATTATCAACACTTCCACAAAGTCCAAAAGGAACGGCTGTGTGGTGACATGTCGTTTTGGCAAGAAAATGTGTTGAAAACAGACGAAAGTGTTTTGAACTTGTTTTCAGTTGCAACTTGTAGTAATATGTGTCTTGTATGATTTTTCAACTGGGATAATGTACCTAAATTCCTTAAATGAAAAAAAAACAACTTCTGTCTTGGATGTACTCAATGGCTATTCTAAATTGTACTTATAATCTGAATGTTGCTGCATATATTGCCAGCTGAAATGCAGAATTTACAATAATCCAATTCCATCAAAAATAGGAAGATCATAACCCATGAGATGAATGTTGGGATAAACACACTATTTTCATCATTTACATTCCATAAGTAGCTGTACTGGCACAATCACATGACTAGATTTGACTTCTCTGGATGCTTCAGTATGATGAGTAACAGAGAAGTGAAATCTTCCCTATTGATGGCTTTCATGAAAGCTTTGCACTAGCACAGGATTGTAACTTCACACCGACCCATTATTTGAAAAGGAGTGAATATGCAGAGTTAAGGGGAGAAGGAGACAAAGCGGCACAAGCTGACCTACTCATTGGCACAGTCAGTGCCGCTGATGGGCTGAACAACTTTCTACTGTGCTTTTACAGTTCTGTGATTCCATGAGCATCTCATTGACATAATCACAGGGTGAATAATACTCTTAATTTTTGTTAATATGTTCTTCAAGCAATGTTTGATCATTGTCATGTTCAGAAATCATCCTATGGTTAATTCCTCCTTCCACCTCACTTAAGTCAGAAGTCACATGACACCAGGTTATAATCCAACAGTTTATTTAAAATCACAAGCTTTCACAGCGCTGCTCCTTCATCAGTTGACGCCACTCCACTTGACGAAGGGGCAGTGCTCGGAAAGCTTGCGATTTTACATAAAGCTATTGGGCTATAATCTGGTGTCATGTGACTTCTGATGTTGTCCACTCCAGTCCAATACTGGCACCTCCACATTGTCAGTTCAACTAAATTCAACTTCCCTTGTTCTTGTTGCTCATTTCTTCAGACCCAGTGAACAAGCAACATAGGCTGATTTCTGAATTGAAAGGGAACTGAAAGCTCTCTGGTTAAAAGAATGGACAGCTATCTATGGAATATCAGTGTGTTTCAATTATCACACAGGGAATAATAATCAGTAACAAAACCGAATAAGTAATTAGAACAATCTTGTCATCATTTTTGCTGTTGCTAAGTTCCAGACTACCTTGGAGGAGATAATATGTTGGATGTGTGCCTGGAGGATTTCATCGTATAAACAAGCTGCCCTACTGAGTCAAATTGCCTCAAATCTCTCCTCCACTAGCTTCATTATTCCTGCTTTTCATCTTTCATTCATCAGGACAAGCACAAGCATAACACATTTTAAACAAACACAATGATTGAAATGACAAGCAAGAAAGAGCACTCACTGATAGGCAACACTGCTGTGACTGATTGAGGCATTACTGTCAAGAAACCAGCCAGCGACGATAGGCTCCACAAGCTTTAGGGTAATTGGCAAGAACCAGCAACTAGTTTAATATAATCAATCAAGTTCAAAATCTATTTACACTGCAAAAAGTGACATACATTTAGACGCAAGAACCTGTTATTGGCAAACAGAAGGATTATGGTCACCCAGAAGTTTTGGGGTACCTATAGCTCCCCATTCCTTCCTCCATGCTAATGCCTCAGCCAATCGACCATCCTTTATACCTGTACCTTAAATTGTTGTGACAGTTGAAATTTGGCATTCTTGCACATATCCTGATGAGTGCAAAAAGAAAAGCTTAGACAATGTACCTCTCTTTTCAGCTTACTTGGGAATCAAATACATGCATAAAGCATTTATTTGGACACATACATTACCTACGTATACTCTGCAGTGTTGGTCAATGGAAAATTGAAGAGTTCTACAAGTGAAAAACCTCTCTTCTTTTAACACATTTTCTTGTATGGGAGTATATGTCCCATAAGAACTGAATTTTCTTTTAACAGTGAGTGTAGAGTACCCACTGAGACCTTGTTTTCCCTGACTGGAGAAGCTAGAAGTAGTCATAGTCGCAGAAGAAGGTATCAGCCATTTAGGATGCAAATTGGGATAAATTTCTTCACTTTAAGAGGATTGTGAATCTTTGGAATTCTTTCCTCTGGAGAGCTGTGGATGTTTAGTCGTTGGGTACTTTCAATACAGAGGTTGACAATTTTCTTTCACTCGAGGAATTAAGTAAGTAAGGCCACCGCAGTCTTAGAGGACTGCTCTGTCATTGGCGAGAGATGACTGGGGTGTCTTAATCTGAGAGTCACCATGTATGGGGCAAGGGGAGTGTTGAGAAGGAGAGTCATTCATGCTAACCTCAGTCAGTATGAACCATGCTGTTGGTGTCACTCTGTACTGTAAACCAGCCATCCAGCCAACTTAGCTATAGGAAGGAAGACAGATGAGAATGTAGAGTTGAGGTAGATAGTGGTCAGCCATGATTTTCTTGAATTAGATCCAAAGGTTCTAACAGCCTCCTCCAAGTCCTATTGCTGATCCAGGTGTTTGTGGTGCTTATTGTTTAATTACTCTACATTACAGAATTTCCTTGGGGAATATACAGTTAATTTGCTTTTCTTCCAACACAAAATCATGCATGTGCAATTTTGTTTTGAAATTTTAGGCTGAATACAATAAAACCAGGATTGATGAAGCTAACCAACGTGCAACAAAGATGCTGGGAAGTGGCTAAGCCCTGCAGGAAAGTGCATTACTCCCTGGCACTCTTCAGAAAGCAGCGTATACATTGATTTTATTGTGGTATTTACTGACTAGGTTTGCACACATGCACACGATAGACCCAGTGTAAAACCTGCCCTGTGTAGCTTTGTCATATTTTTAACCAGAGTACTTGTAATTATTTATTTCTAGATAAATCTCTTTCCAAAGGATGTAAATAGGGCTGATTGATGGCTTTAGCTCACTCGTGATGTTTTCATTTTGTTTTCCCTTTACAAAGTTTTCTCGGCAAAATAGGAGCTTGATAAAAGCTTTTTATTGAAATGCAGGGTATACAGTATTGTCCTCGTGAACTGTGTCATTACACAAAGCTACTGCCATGTTCCTAAGGGTATTGTGATGGTACAAATGCATAGTTCAAACAAAAACTGTTGTCTTATGTTCATTTCACAGAACTTTTCTAACTTAATGTCAAGGAAGTGTAGTGTGTGTAAATGTAACTGTCCTTGCACTGAGGTGATATACTCATACAATTATGCATGATATTAATTGTAAGACCTTCTGCTAAAACAATCTTCACATGGCAGTAGCGCCTTGGCAAAGCATGCTCAGTATTGAGACACAGTTGATAATAGGTTATGTCTGCAAGTCTACAGTAGTGCCACATTTTATGTTCGAGAAACAAAACTGTGAACTTGGTGTAAAATAAGGATAAAGCATTTAACAAATGAACAATTTCTGCATTGAGTATTCTCAAATGAGAAAACTTAATGCAGGACCAAAACATATTAGTAGTGGTTAGACATTTTATCCTCAAGGGTTAGATGCTGCTAGTGGTGATGATATCTGATGGAAAGATTGCACTAACAGGGGGAGAAAAGCTGTATACATAGGCCTGAATATTTATGAAAGATATGTAGATTTTATAAAGAAATTGTATTTTGTTTGTTATTACCCTGTGTTTTGTAAGGTTTCTTGTCGCTTTATGTATTTACAGCTATGCACAGCAAATGCCTGGACTGTGTAGTTAAAGAAATGACTAAACAAAAGTAACAAACTTTGTTAAGATAAATGTTATAGCATGTAATGTGAAATTCCTTCTGCCTCCCATCGGTCTGTGAAGTGGTTAATGTTTTGTAGCTCGTTAAAATGATTAAATATTACAAACCTTAAGCAATGTGCAGTTTGATCTGTGCCTACAAACCTTTCTGGAAAACATGTGACACACATTGAGGCAGTTTAATGTCTTTGATCCAAACAGGAGAAGTGTTCCATTGTACATCATTTATAGCAACACCTGAAATCTCTTTATCAAGGTGTACATACTATTTTGCTACACTTAGCACATAAAGGAAATCCCATGTGATCTAACCTGGTTACTAAATCCAATGATTGGAGCATTTTCTAATTCTTTTAAAGGTTACCTGAGTTACCTGATGTGTTGCTTGAGATTGTTTGATCGGCTTGTCAAAGAACAAATGTTTATTTCTGAAACATCGACTTTTGTTTTAGAAACACCGATTTATGTCATGATATGCTAGTCTTGTTAATGCTCATGTAACCGTGTTGACAGCTGGCAGTGGGAATATCAATTTTCTTTATATTCCACATGCTGATAGTTACCACTTAAAATCTCATTTCATATCAATGGCTTGCTGATGAATATGCAAATAAGAGCAATTCTAAATCACTGCTTTGAAGTTATTGGTTAACATTCATTGTTAATAATAACACTAATATAATAAGCTCCTTTTTGGAGATTATTATATTACCAGCCTGGTCCATATCATTAAGCATGATTTTGATTGCTTACCTTCTGAAAGACATGGAAAGTGGAATGAAAATAAAAGATTGCTAACGGTGAGAAAAATTATACATATTTGTTGAAAGAAGTAACAGAAGTACAAGCAGATGCAACACATTATCTGACCCTGTAGTTATCCAAAGCTGAAGCCACATTTGGGAGTGGAAATTACATATCGTCGTAGCTGGTGGAACCCATATGCTTGTATATGTTATGGAGATGAAGAGGTAGAAGACAAAACACTGATTTCAAAATAAGAAAGCCAGGAGAACAGAAGAGATGCCACGCACAATCATCCATTAGAATGTGTAGTAGGCTTTTGCTGGAAACATCACTCCAAACTTGCTTACGTTGGGCATCTCGTGGGACTGTTTCATCCTTCAGCTCAAAACTTTGTGCCCCACAGGTTGTTAGAGATGCAAGCTGTTTAACAAGACTTCTGGAATGTTCATGAATTAGAGGGCCAATGGTCCAACTCCTTCCCTGTGGTATTTAAGGATCAAGAAAAGAAACAAAGAAAGAATGGAAATGAAATCCAGCATGAATTAGACTTGGAGAAAAGAGAAATAAAGAGAAAGAGAAAAACAGAATTGATTAAGAGGCAAACAAAGAAGCTAAAAGAAAGTTAAAACTCTGAAAAGAAAATTTGCCTCCTGTAGGAATGAGCCTCCAGAGTTTCAATTGATCTTTTTCTGGGTCAGAGAGGTTGTATAGCATTGCAGGAAGATAAATCTCAACTTTATAAAGGTACTTACTCTATTAAGTACCAGCCCTAGCCTTCTGATTTATTTTTAGTTGGAAATTAATGTGCAATACCAATAATTCATTAGTACTCATGGCAGGGCATGGATTGAGTTGCCATTTTGGCATACTTTGTGACATGTTGACATAAGTTGTCCAGCAACAATTGACAAGTCACAGAATATCTCTTCCATGCCAACTCACATATTCAGAAAGTCAGGCACTGTTAATTTGTTTTTCCTATTATTACACAGGATGAGGGATGACACTGGCAAAGCAGCATTTATTGTCCGACCCTAATTGCCACAGAGCAGCTGAGAGTCAACCACATTGCTGTGGGCCTTGAGTCACATGTAGGCCAGACCAGGTAAAGGTGGCAACTTACTTCACTGTGGTAAACCAGATGGGCTTTACCTGACAATCACAATGGGTTCATGGTCCTCATTAGATTCTGAATTCCAGATATTTAATAAATTCAAATTTCACCGCCTGCCTCAGTGGTATTAGAACCGGGGTCCCCAGGACACTATCTAGGTTTCTGGATTAATTGTCCAGCCATAATACCACTAGGCCATTGCGCCCCGCATCCCCCACCATCCCCAGCTCTGATGAAGGGTCTAGGCCCGAAATGTCAGCTTTTGTGCTCCTAAGATGCTGCTTGGCCTGCTGTGTTCATCCAGCTTCACACTTTGTCATCTATGAAACAAACTTGCCTATTCCTCCAGAATTGTTCAGAAAGTCATGGTTTTTATAAAGTTGTGACCTTGTCCACTATTGTATCTTGAAGCAGAGGGTATATTTGTATTGTCAGTGAGAGAAGCCTCCAGCAAAACAAAAATGTCACAATTTGTGCCTTAGACTGGAAGAAATCTCGAGTTTGTACATGCGCTTGCATTAGTCTGACGTCTGAAGCTATTCAGCCATTACAAATGTGTACCCAAATCAGATTAAACACCTAAGACAAGAAATCATGGATAGTAAAGGGCAACGCTGGTGCAGAAAACATGAAGGATGACCTATAGAATGGTGGAATCAATGAAGCTTGCAGGTTAGATGACAGGAAGTGAAGAAATGGTTGGTGCACTGAAAATGATGAAGAACTGATACTGCTTGGAAAAAAAGAGCTTTTTAAAAATTTTCTAGAACCCTTTGAAAAAGAACCCCTTTTTAGTTGACAAGAATTTGGTGTGAAGGGTAAAGAGCACAAAGCAAGAAATGAAAGTTAAAAGTGAGAGATTAAACAATCAAGTCAACAGCAGAAGAAAATCCTCACACTGTATTTTTAATCAATCCCTTGAGGCATTTAATGATACATCTCTAGAGAAGGTGGGAATTGAACCTGGGTATTGCTCAGAGTTTCGGACACTACCCCTACATCACAAGAGCCTCAATCGGCACATTCTGTTTGCTCGAGTGAATGAAAAAACAATGTAGACATTTTCAAAGCGACCTGTTTAAGAGATGTTATTACATACCTGTAGAGCAGGTGGGATATGATCCTGGGCCTCCTGGCTCGGTGGTAGGGACACTGTCACAAAAGCCCCTTATGCAATGTATGCTGTCTACTTCAGTTCAGGGAGATCTGATCATTTACGCATGTTTTCAATGTTAGATTAAGGGTTATTATCTGGGTGCAATATAGGAGGAGGGGTATATAGTAACCAAGGCAGTCTGTCCAAACATGACAGTTGATATACTGCTGAGGCCTACGCATAGTCTACCTGTGCGATCAATGGAAACATCCAAGCTAAGAAAACTAATCATTGAATGTTTGAAAATCAACCAAATTCTGTACTGCAAATGCAGTTAAGCCTTTCAATAAATAATATAAAATTAAATTAGGAATGTTCAAAGTGTTTATAAATAAGATTTTATGAAGTCTCTTAACATCAGGGGCTGGTTGATGATCCATCTATTGCCTACATTGTAGAAATAAATTGCTCTTGAGGGAAATACAAGTTGTACAGGTGACACAATAAGCCTAAACTAATAAACATAAAATATTGCAAAGGTAATACATTAGTGAAATATTACAGTGAGAATTAATAATGTGCTCATTAAATCTTATATCGGTTCCTTTGTTATTTGTTCAAGAATCAGTCAAGCAGAACAAGAAGGGAAGCATTCTTTAAGTGTTACTTATTACAAAACTAAAATCCCTAAACAGTTGCATGCAAAACAATTACTTTCAAAATATGTTAGGTTTGAACTATAGGGAGGGGCTGAATAGGCTGGGGCCATTTACTCTGGAAGTATCAGAGGCTGAGAGGTGACATCAAGCATCAGAGGATAATTCCTCATGGGAAAAAAAACAATTGGGCATTTGTGATAACAAAGTGTGGAGCTGGATGAACACAACAGGCCAAGCAGCATTTTAGGAGCGCAAAAGCTGATGTTTCAGGCCTAGACCCTTCATCAGAAAAGGGGGATGGGGAGAGGGTTCTGAAATAAATAAGGAGAGAGAGGGAGGCGGATTGAAGGTGGATACAAGAGAGTTGCAGTGGGAGAGAGATCCCCTGAGGCATTAGTGTCTGTGCTGAAAGAGCTCTCCAGTTTGTCCTGGACCTGTGTGAGTTGTTTCTTGCAAGCATATATCCTCACATACGCCTCCATTAACATGCGTTTAAGCTCAGCTTCAAACAATTGAATCTATGTAGGCTCTTAGGAATGTACAGAAGTTGAAAGAACAATAACAAAAGAAAAATCAAGGAGGCAAGGGGTATGTTGGGGTCAAGCGATCGCCGTGTGCATCAAGCTACCATGTGCTTACCATCTGAAGGGAAGCTCAACAGCACTGCTGGCATTTGATGAACTGCGGCTGTGGTCAAGAAACAATTCACCAGCCCAGGCCCCTAGTGGGACCAAGCGAATGATATGGATGCAGCAGAGCGTGAACGAGCTGTCTGCAGACTGGGCAAGTTCCAACACTCTGCCAGCTAGAAATCCCAAATGAGCATGTTAATTTCAATGAGATGAGATGACCAAGCATGTTCAGTTGACTGTATGCTAAGCAAGCTTCAACTCGCACACTGAGCCTGATTTAGATTGTTATAAATAAGGCAATACTGACTGTTACATTAAGAATTCTTTCTGGTGGCGCAGTAGTTAGAGGTTATCCAGAATGCTATTACATCGTTGTCACCAATGACCACCAGCAGCTTGTCACACTGCTATGGAAAGCCAAGCTGTGCTTTTTGTTTAGACACCCACAGGTAAGAAATCAGCTAACTAATTGTGCGTGTGAAAATCTGCATCGTTAAATCTTATGTCATTGAGTCACAAAGTTGTACAGCACAGGAAAAAATTCCGTCAGTCTAACTCATCCACGCTGACTAGATACCCTAAATTAATCTAGTCTCATTTGCCAGCATTGGCCAATATTCCTCTAAACGCTTTCTATTCATGACCAATCCAGATACCTCTTAATTGTTGTAATTGTACCAAGGCCAACCACTTCGTCTAGCAGTTTGTTCTATGTACACATCACCCTCTGTGTGAAAAAATTGCCCCTAGGGTCCCTTTTAATTCTTTCCCTTCTCACCTCAAACTTAGCCCTCTAGTTTTGAACTCCCTTGACCTGGGAAAATGATTTTAGCTATTCACCCTAACCATGCCCCTCAAGATTTTATAAACCTCTATGAGATCACCCCTCAGCCTTCACACTGCAGGGGAAATAGCCCTGGCCTACTCAGCCTCTCCCTGTAGCTTAAAGCTCCCAACCTTGGCAACATCTTTGTAAGGCTTTTCTGCATCTTTCCCAGGTTAACACCTTTCCCAAAGCAGGGAGATGTAGTACTCCAAAAGTGGCCTAACCAATGTCCCATACAACTGCAAAATGACATTCCAACTCCAATACTCAATGAACCGACCAAGAATGCGGGGTCACTTAGTTCTTGAGATTTCATAACAGTTCGCTTCTTCAACCTTATTTCCAAGAATTATTCAATCACATAGACCAGTGTGATCCTTTAGTAAAATATCCTTTAAGGGCTTTGAAGGGCAATTTTAAAAATGTTGTGTGAACCTTCCTTCCAAGAAACTGATGAAATAATTGGGCATGTTAATCCTCTAGTGACAGCTTCATCCTCTGTTTGAACCTGGGTTGAAGAAAACATGCCAGCAGGAACTATATCACCAGGGATTTTTTTTCCCTCCTAAAATGGCCTGATCAACGTACAGATTTTTGACTTAAGTGGCCTAAGCATCGTTTCAACTCCCCAGTGTTTTAATTATTCAAAAACAAACCTCAATAGTTGAATTAGATCCTGGACTACAAGCTCCTGTGCATGTGTTACATTGCCACATGTTTAACAGAATTTGCTGAATTAGGATTTTGAAAGGATTTACGAGGGGCTTATTGTAAATTTATCATTTAATACAAATACCAGCTTCCACTTTTTGCTCTGGAACTTTTCCCTGCCCAAAAAGCAACTTCCCTTGGGAAGAATTCAGCTCTTTTTTATAAATTAGACTAATTTACGAGTGATTAAACTTGTCCACCAGTGGCACTAGAACATTAAGTCCCAAGTCCCACCAGTGAAACTAAGAAAGAAGGTCGGACAGGGAGTGCTATATCAAAATCTCATGGGAGGGGGAATAACGCCCACCTAGCCCCTGCAGTGCCCACCTATCTGAATTACTGCAAGGGTACCAGTGGGCACTGTGTGCTTCCTCTCCAAAGACACCTGAAAGAGGATGTAACTGTGAAAGGGAAACAGATGCTGCTAAGGTCTGTTGCTGTCTACTTAGGACAGGGCCAGTGGTAGGCCAATGACAGGGTCCTCGAAAACAGCCCTGCTCATTTTCTTTTGGAAGAAAGAACATTTTCCTTTCAACCTGTTTGGAGATATAATTTCCCTCTCTGGAGCAGGTGAACCTGCTAGGCCTCCTGGTCCAGAGGTATGGACATTACCAATGCACTTCAAGCATATTTTGTTATATTTAAAGAAACCCAACACCCATCATCCAGCGAACAAAATTATAAGGACCATCTACGAAGTAACATATTCAAAATTTGAAAATGGAAGGAAACAAAGGGAGATGGAACCCAGCTCCCATGTTTAAAAAACCTGCTATGACACACATTTGGCACAAATGAGATCTACACCTGGCTGTGAGGTAGGGACATACCACTGCACCATGCCAGACCTACTAAATCACATTTTCTTTGAAAACTCAACACTGAATAATCAACCTATCCAATCAGGAATGAACATACACTGCCCACCAAGGGCAGTGTAACAAGAGAGAAAAACAAAAAGGGGAGGAGACTGGGGAGGGAATCAATCAAAATGCCCCTCTGTGACCTGCTGCCTGGGCCTATTGGATGGGCACTTTAGATAGGCCCAGGAGCAGACCCACAAGGGAGGAGTCTTCCGAAAGCAGCCCAATTCTTTCTTTGTATATATAAATATAGAAACCCGCTGTCAAATTCACTATCATCTTGCAAACAATTTACAAGAGCTGCCCACACATTTACGACAATAAACAATAACGGAAGGAAGTATGGGGAGAAAGAAACCAGCTCTCTCCTTTTAAGAATCCACCATCAAACTCCAGCCATTTCTCTTATCAAAGGAACAACTAAAAAAACACTGTCCTTTGGGACAGTGCAACAGCAAAAAGTACAGGTAAGATGTAAGGGAGGGAACTAAATTAAAATGGATTCAGAGAGGAACAAAATGTCAACCCCCAAGGTGCCCACCTATCTCTAAATGCCTCAAGGTGGAAACCCCAGAACTCCCTCTCTAAAGACACCCAGACATGAATGCAGAAATGTTTCAGAGATAGCAGGAACTGCAGATACTGGAGAATCTACGATAAAAAGGTGTAGAGCTGGATTAACGCCTGCTGTGTTCATCCAGTTCTACACCTTGTTATTATATGAATACAGAATTTATGGCTTTTATTTTGTGAAAATATACAGTTCTGTTCTAATTCGTAATGATTTTCTGCCTGGGTTTCTTCTCTTGTGCTGTCTTATCTGCTCCATGGTTCGTTGTGTACTTTGTTATTCATGGGATGTAGCCACCAGCAGTTCTCGCCCACTCCCAAGTCCACTTGGGAAGCTGGTGTTGAGCCACTTTATTGAACTGCTGCATATCCACAAGGTGAGCAGACATCCAGAGTGTTGTTGGGTGGCGCATTCCTGGATTTTGACCCAGAAACGATGAAGAAATGACAATGTTTTTGCAAGTCAGCACGGTGTTTAATTTAGGGAGACCTTTCAAATAATGGGGATCCCTTGTGCCTGATGCCTTTATCCTTTCTAAAGGATGGAAGGTACTCCATGACGGATTTAGGCATTATGTGGCTTGTTTCTTATCTCATTTTAAGAACGATGTGTTATAATAATTTTGGAGCCTTTTTTCTGTTTTGAGAGTCATCTGTATGTGTGGATAATTTTCATTTCCTTCATACTGATTTGCAAAGCCATAGTTTGGAGGATTCTTCAACATATACCTTACTTTACTCCTTCATTTATTCTTCTTTTCTGTGTGTGTGTGTGTGTGTGTGTGTGTGTGTGTGTGTGTGTGTGTGTGTGTGTGTGTGTGTGCGTGCATGTGCGCTAATAATTTTTAACTTGCTGTCCAGGCCTAAAACTTATATTTCGGATCTATGTCCCAACTAATCTGTTTTCAACATCTTAACCTTCCAAATTTCGGTGTATGACCTTATGGAAGTTTATAAAGTCATGACTAGCATGGAAAGGGTGAATAGCCAAGTTCTTTTTCCCAGGGTAGGGGAATCCAAAACTAGAGATTTAATGTGAGAGGGGAAAGATTTAAAAGGGACTTGAGGGACAACATTTTCATGCAGAGGGTGGTGCATGTATAGAATGTGCTGCCAGAGAAGGTGTTGGAGGCTGGTACAATTAAAATATTTAAAAGGCATCTGGATGTGTAAATGAATAGGAAAGGTTTAGAAGGATATGGGCCAAATGCTGGCAAATGGTTACATTAGGATATTTGGTTGGCATGGGCAAGTTGAAGCAAAGGGTCAGTTTCCTGACTGTATGACTCTGTGACTATGTTGGTGTATTCAACAAAAATTGCACTGCACACATGTAAACAAAAAAGATACATTTGATCCAGATGAAAGCAAACTACTGCAGATGCCAGAGAACTGAAATAAAAACAGAAAATGTTGGAAAGAACCTATCAGGTCTGACAGCATCTGTCGAGAAAGAAACAGAGTTCATTTTTCTTACAGATGGATACTGGATGGCAAATGTAATATTGAAAATCCCAGTATAAGAATTTGAGATGGGAAATGCCTAGTTAAAGATTTAAGTATTTTCTCAACACGTCATGCCATAATTCCAAGTGTAGGCAATTGGTGGTTCTGTGGAACAGTTACTAAAATCTCTTCCGCTCATTTTCCTTTTCAGGTATGTTTGTACACCTTGACAAATTTTTTTCACCTTATTAACATTTCTAAGAAATAATTCCACTCTTCTGCTTTACATTTTCAGCACTTGGCAATCCATGCTTGCCTTTTCCCTGTTGCCAATCCATTGCAGCATCCTGCATCTTCCTCTGCAGTCCCAGATCCCTACCCTCACTCTCTCTTTCTTTCTCCATACCCCTCTCACTTCTTCCTAGTCTGATTTCCTGCTTTCCTGAACCTTTGCTACCTCTGACAACCCCTTCAGACATCCAATTGCCCCTAGGTCCTGCCCCAACATAATATCTACACTAGGAGATAAGCAAGGGCCACAGGCGCTGGAGTCAGAGATAACACAGTGTGGAGCAGGAGGAGCACAGCAGGCCAGGCAGGCAGCATCAGAGGAGCAGGAAAGTTGATGTTTCGGGGCAGGACCCTTCTGCAGAAATGGGGAAGGGGGAAGGGATCTCAGAAATAAATAGAGAGGAGGGGTGGGGCTGGGGAAGGTAGGTGGGCGAAGAGTTTCAGGGCAGGGGAGATTACCAGAAGGTTGCAGTGGGAGGCAGATCCACTGAGGTCCTTCCAGAGGGAGAAGGACAATTTGTTCAAGATGGGCATTTGTGGGAGAGGCTTTGCAGTGGGGTTATAACTCACTCAGAGATAGTAAGAACTGCAGAGTCAGAGATAGCCCCACCCCTCCTCTCTGTATTTATGCCTGAGCTCCCTTCCGCCTCCCCATTTCTGAAGAAGGGTCCTGACCCGAAACATCAACTTTCCTGCTCCTCTGATGCTGCCTGGCCTGCTGTGTTCTTCCAGCTCCACAACAATATCAACACTATCTGCAAGACACACTGCAGAAATTTGCCAATGATCCTTACACAGCACATTCTAAATCCATGAGCAGCTTCATCTAGAAGGACAAGGGCAGCAGACATATGACAACACCACCACCTGCAAGATCGCCTTTAAGCCATTCACCATCCTGATTTGGAAACATATCACTGATCCTTCAGTGTTGCTGGGTCAAAATCCTGGAATTCCCTCCTTAAAGGCAGAGCTGGTCTACCCACAGCACACAGACTGTAGTAATTCAAGAAGGCAGCTCAATGCCATCTTTTCAATGACCATTAGTGATAGGCAATAAATGCT
This sequence comes from Stegostoma tigrinum, assembly GCF_030684315.1. NCBI lineage: Eukaryota > Metazoa > Chordata > Chondrichthyes > Orectolobiformes > Stegostomatidae > Stegostoma > Stegostoma tigrinum. Next base: position 7,683,222 of record NC_081362.1, on the reverse strand, counting down.
GGCCCTAGTGATGGCCAAGTACTGCATACAATTTTGGTCTCCTTACTTGAGAAAGGATATACTGGCACAGGAGAGGGTGCTGAGGAGGTTCACTAGGTTGATTCCGGAATTGACAGGGTTGTCTTATGAGGAGGGTTTGAGTAAACTGGTATTATAAACATTTAAATTTAGAAGAATAATGGGGCAGATCTGATAGAAACATATAAAATTATGAAGGAAATTGATAAGATAGAAGCAGGAAGGTTGTTTCCACTGGTGAGTGAAATTAGAACTAGGGGGCATAGCCTCAAAACAAAGGGGAGCAGATATAGGACTGAGTTGAGGAGGAATGTTTTCACCTAAATGGTTGTGAATCTGTGGAGTTCACTGCCCAGTGTAGCAGTTGAGTGTTTTTAATGCAACAATAGAAAGAAATTAAAGGTTACGGTGTGCGGGTGGGTAAGTGGAGCTGAGTCCATGGAAAGATCAGCCATGATCTTATTGAATGGCCCAGCAGGCTCAATGGGCCAGATGGCCTACTCCTGCTCCTGTTTCTCACGTTCCTATGTTCCTACATCCCATGAATGAATCAAAAATCAATTCTGCCCCTCAATCTCCCTAGTCTGCAGTTCAACCCATCATTTTGACTGGTGTCTCGATGTCAATCCTGAACTAGTACTTTAAAGATTCCCCTGAAATATTCCATCACAATATTTTTCATGTTATGCTTGATGAAGTGGGCCTTCTGAAAATTCCAGACATCCTACTGCAAAACACATTGCACAACATAGGCAAGGAATGGTTCTTGAATGACTAATAGAAGTTTCCAGAGTTTTTTTTCCATCCAAACTATAGAAAGATACATATTAGACTTCCTGAAATCTACATCTGTATGATAACGTTAATTTCCAACCAAACACCAGTGACTTTTCCTGCTCCTCTCCCATGCACCACATCTCCCCACAAACTTGCTTTTTCTCCTCAATTTTCAACTTTTCCCTGTCCTCTTTCCAATGGCATCTGGAGTTTTCTTAAATCCCTGAACTTAGTCCTTAATTCTTTCTTTCTCTGATCATATCCCTCACTTGACTGTATATCCTCTTCAATTGACATCCTGCACTCATTACCTACTTCCTACAAGTCTATTACTACAGTGTATTGCATCCTGTGGCTTAAATGTCATGCACAGTCCCAGAACACCATCCTTCCCCACCCCAGCACCACCTCTCCTCCAGGGCTTTTCCCTCTCCTCCTCTTAACCTCTCTCCGAAATTCCTACTTCTTTCCATTTCATCCAAGACGCCCATTTTACCTCCATCATTGCCACTGGAAAGGCCAGTGTGGATTGGGTCTCCAGCCTGGACATCTAGTAACACCTCCATAATCCAGACTCCCTGCCCCCAGTCACACAAAGTGCTACTTTCTCCAACTTATCACCCAACAACCTCTCACATCAACAGTGATGAAGAAAAGAGGGAACATGGTCAAGATTAAGGCATGAACCAGGAAAAGAGGAGAGATAATCAGACAAAGGAGAGGCTAATAATTACACGAGAGCAAATGAAAGCCTACTACTTACTTAGAGGGACATCCCAGGAATATAAATTAAAAATATAAAAAATAATAATGAGCATCTACTTCTGCCATTTTATAAGGGCAAGGAGTGAGATATTTACCATAGATGGAAGAAGCCTAGGACTGGGGCAAGGACTGAAATCAGACCATTTAGTACAAAACTTAGGAAAATACTTCTTCATAAAGACAGGAAGTGTGGAGAAGGCCCTCGTTAAAAAAAAGCAGGTCCTAGTGTGATTAGTGATAATGGGAACTGCAGATGCTGGAGAATCCAAGATAAAAAAGTGTGGAGCTGCATGAACACAGCAGGCCAAGCAGCATCTCAGGAGCACAAAAGCAGATGTTTCGGGCCTAGACCCTTCATCAGAGAGGGGGATGGGGAGAGGGAACTGGAATAAATAGGGAGAGAGGGGGAGGTGGACCGAAGATGGAGAGAAAAGAAGATAGGTAGAGAGGAGAGTATAGGTGAGGAGGTAGGGAGGGGATAGGCCAGTCCAGGGAAGACGGACAAGTCACGGAGACAGGATGAGGTGGTAGGTAGGAAATGGAGGTGCGGCTTAATGTGGCAGGAAGGGATGGGTGAGAGAAAGAACAGGCTAGGGAAGCAGAGACAGGCTGGGCTGGTTTTGGGATGCAGTGGGGGAAGGGGAGATTTTGAAGCTTGTGAAGTTCACATTGACACCATTGGGCTGCAGGGTTCCCAAGTGGAATATGAGTTGCTGTTCCTGCAACCTTCGGGTGGCATCATTGTGGCACTGCAGGAGGCCCATGATGGACATGTCGTCTGAGGAATGGGAGGGGGAGTTGAAATGGTTCGCGACTGGGAGGTGCAGTTATTTGTTGTGAACCGAGCAGAGGTGTTCTGTAAAGCGGTCCCCAAGCCTCCGCTTGGTTTCCCCAATGTAAAGGAAGCCACACCGGGTGCAATGAATACAATATACCACATTGGCAGATGTGCAGGTGAACCTCTGCTTAATATGGAAAGTCATCTTGAGACCTGGGATAGGGGTGAGGGAGGAGGTGTGGGGGCAAGTGTAGCACTTCCTGCGGTTGCAGGGGAAGGTGCCAGGTGAGGTGGGGTTGGAGGGGAGTGTGGAGCCGACAAGGGAGTCACTGAGAGAGTGGTCTCTCTGGAAGGCAGACAAGGGTGGGGATGGAAAAATACCTTGGGTGGTGGGGTTGGATTGTAGATGGCGGAAGTGTCGGAGGATGATGCATTGTATCCGGAGGTTGGTGGGGTGGTATGTGAGAACGAGGGGGATCCTCTTTGGGCGGTTGTGGCGGGGGCGGGGTGTGAGGGATGTGTTGCGGAAAATGCGGGAGACGCGGTCAAGGGCGTTCTCGACCACTGCGGGGGGAAAGTTGCGGTCCTTGAAGAACGTGGACATCTGGGATGTACGGGAGTGGAATGCCTCATTGTGGGAGCAGATGCGACGGAGGCGGAGGAATTGGGAATAGGGGATGGAATTTTTGCAGGAGGGTGGGTGGGAGGAGGTGTATTCTAGGTAGCTATGGGAGTCAGTGGGCTTGAAATGGACATCAGTTACAAGCTGGTTGCCTGAGATGGAGACTGAGAGGTCCAGGAAGGTGAGGGATGTGCTGGGGATGGCCCAGGTGAACTTGAGGTTGGGGTAGAAGGTGGTGGTGAAGTGGATGAACTGTTCGAGCTCTTCTGGGGAGCAAGAGGCGGCGCCGATACAGGCATCAAAGTAACGGAGGAAGAGGTGGGGTTTGGGGCCTGTGTAGGTGCGGAAGAGGGACTGTTCCATGTAACCTACAAAGAGGCAGGCATAGCTTGGGCCCATGCGGGTACCCATGGCCACCCGCTTTGTCTGTAGGAAGTGGGAGGAATCGAAAGAGAAGTTGTTGAGGGTGAGGATGAGTTCGGCTAGGCGGATGAGGGTGTCAGTGGAGGGGGATTGGTCGGGCCTGCGGGACAGGAAGAAGCGGAGGGCCTTGAGGCCATCTGCATGAGGAATACAGGTGTATAGGGACTGGACGTCCATGGTGAAAATGAGGTGTTGGGGGCCAGGGAATTGGAAGTCCTGGAGGAGGTGGAGGGTTTGTGTGTTGTCACGGACGTAGGTGGGGTGTTCCTGGACCAAAGGGGAGAAGAAAATGGAGTCCAGATAGGTGGAGATGAGTTCGGTGGGGCAGGAACAGGCTGAGACAATGGGTTGACCAGGGCAGGCAGGTTTGCGGATTTTGGGAAGGAGATAGAAATGGGCCGTGCGGGGTTGGGGAACAATGAGGTTGGAGGCTGTGGGTGGGAGTTCCCCTGAGGTGATGAGGTCATGAATGGTGTTGGAGATGATGGTTTAGTGCTCGGGGGTGGGGTCATGATCAAGGGGGCGGTAGGAGGAGGTGTCGGAGAGTTGGCGTTTGGCCTCGGTGATGTAGAGGTCAGTGCGCCATACTACCACTGCGCCACCCCTGTCTGCGGGTTTGATGGTGAGGTTGGTGTTGGAGCAGAGGAAGCGGAGGGCTGCCCATTGTGCGGGGGAGAGGCTGGAGTGGGTGAGAGGGGTGGAGAGGTTGAGGCGGTTAATGTCTCGACGGCAGTTGGAGGTGAAGAGGTCAAGGGAGGGTAGGAGGCCTGGTGGTGGTATCCAGGAAGAGGACTTGTGTTGGAGGAGGGTGAAGGGGTCAGTGGAGGGAGGGTTAGGCTCCGGGTTAAAGAAGTAAGCGTGGAGGCAAAGGTGGCGGCAAAACTGCTCAATGTCTAAATGTAACTGGTATTCGTTGATGTGTGGGTGGAGGGGGAACATGGTGAGCCCCTTGCTTAGGACTGACCGTTCGTCCTCAGTCAGTGGGAGGTCTGGGGGGATGGTGAAGATACGGCAGGGCTCATTGTGGTTGTCTTCTCTGGGGTTGCTGGCTGTGGAGGTTGTGGGCAGGGTTCCGTCGGTGACGGCTGTGGGCAGGGTTCTGTCGGCGTCGGCTGTGGGCGGAGCCGCATCTGCTCCCACAATGAGGCATTCCACTCCCGCACATCCCAGATGTCCACGTTCTTCAAGGACCGCAACTTTCCCCCCGCAGTGGTCAAGAACGCCCTTGACCATGTCTCCCACATTTCCCGCAACACATCCCTCACACCCCACCCCCGCCACAACCGCTCCCAGAGGATCCCCCTCGTTCTCACATACCACCCCACCAACCTCCGGATACAATGCATCATCCTCCGACACTTCCGCCATCTACAATCCGACCCCACCACCCAAGGTATTTTTCCATCCCCACCCTTGTCTGCCTTCCAGAGAGACCACTCTCTCCGCGACTCACTTGTCGGCTCCACACTCCCCTCCAACCCCACCACACCTGGCACCTTCCCCTGCAACCGCAGGAAGTGCTACACTTGCCCCCACAACTCCTCCCTCACCCCTATCCCAGGCCCCAAGATGACCTTCCAAATCAAGCGGATGTTCACCTGCACATCTCCCAATGTGGTATATTGTATCCATTGCACCCGGTGTGGCTCCTCTACATTGGGGAAACCAAGCGGAGGCTTGGGGACCGCTTTGCAGAACACCTCCGCTTGGTTCGCAATAAACAACTGCACCTCCCAGTCGCGAACCATTTTAACTCCCCCTCCCATTCCTTAGACGACATGTCCATCATGGGCCTCCTGCAGTGCCACAATGATGCCACCCGAAGGTTGCAAGAACAGCAACTCATATTCCACTTGGGAACCCTGCAGCCCAATGGTATCAATGTGGACTTCACCAGCTTCAAAATCTCCCCTTCCCCCACTGCATCACAAAACCAGCCCAGTTCGTCCCCTCCCCCCACTGCACCACACAACCAGCCCAGCTTGTCCCCTCCCCCCACTGCTTCCCAAAAACAAGCCCAGCCTGTCTCTGCTTCCCTAACCTGTTCTTCCTCTCACCCATCCCTTCCTCCCACCTCAAGCCCCATCTCCATTTCCTACCTACCACCTCATCCCGCCTCCTTGACCTGTCCGTCTTCCCTGGACTGACCTATCCCCTCCCTACCTCCTCACCTATACTCTCCTCTCTACCTATCTTCTTTTCTCTCCATCTTCGGTCCGCCTCCCCCTCTCTCCCTATTTATTCCAGTTCCTTCTCCCCATCCCCCTCTCTGATGAAGGGTCTAGGCCCGAAACGTCAGCTTTTGTGCTCCTGAGATGCTCCTTGGCTTAGCGTGATTAATCATTTTAAATCTATTGTCAAGAGATTTATTTGCAAGGTCAGAGAATAGAGGGAAGAAGAGCCAAGGTATGCAGATGGAATTAAGATACAAATTGGACACGATCTTATTGAATGGTGGAACATATTCACAGTTGTATAATGTTCAACTCTTATTCATATTTCTTATCTTCATGTATGAACTCACATTGTCACTGGGTCACACTTTCTCTTGAGGAATCTGTAATGAGACTGGGAGAGTGGAATGCGAATGGATTGCCCCAGGACCAATCAATGTGCATGCAGTGTCCTTTTCGAGGACAAACCCAGCATGTTTGCTGCCTCATTTAAATATTCATGGGTCTTCCTAGCATCTGGAGAAAGTGAGGCTGAAAAATACTCTTGGGTCAGGATTCAGTCTGATTGATTCCCATCCTACCGGCTGTGGCCTCGATGGAGAATGCCAGTAAAATTCTATTCATTGAATTAGCAAACAAAAAAGCACAAAAAAGATCAGTTGGATTCTATTTTGCATAGAGCAAAATGGAGTTTAAATTAAAAATATGGAAATCAGGCAAGCATGGCATTTGATCTATGGTAACTATTACAACTGTTAAAAATTGTACATTTCTCAATCAGACCTGGCAATCTCTCTTTAAATTTACCTTGTTATCTGCTTGTACATAGTAAGTGGGAGGAAATAAAGCAAAATGCAAGCAATAAGAAATAATTTCATTCATCTTTGTGTCTCTAGCTGTGCTTTAGATAATCTATCAAATAAAATCTATTCTATTTTTGGCTTTACTCCTCTCTCATCTCATTGCCTTCCCTATACAGTCTATATGGAGTCCATATTAAACTGTGTGAGTGGGTGGATGTGTCTCAAATGAGTTTAAAATCAGGCCCATATTGTTCAAGTCAGTAGACACCATACCACAATGTACCTTCTTTGCGTCGGTGCAGGACATCTGAGGTCTGAGGTTCTTTTACAAGGACTGAACAATAAATATGTTTCTTCTTGTGTATCAGCAACCTCCATGAGGTTGTTCAAGGCAGTGGCATTCTTTCACAAATGGATTCCTTGATCCTGGCTTCTTCACTACCACCTGATTAAGGTGTACAAGATTATGGGGAGCTGAAAGCAGCCGTTCCTCTCAGTTGAAGGGTCAATAAGAAGGCACATAATTTTAAAGTGGAAGGCAAGAGGTTTAGAGGGGATTTGATGAAAATGTTTTCACCCAGAGGATGGTACGGTCCCGAATGCACTGCCTGGGAGGGTAGTTGAGGCAGGAAACCTCATAATCTTTCAAATATACATTAATGAGCTCTTGAAATTTCATAAAATTCAAAGCTATGAGCCTAGTGCAGAAAAGTGGGGCTGGTGTAGGTGGTAGCATATTTTTAATAGTATAGACTCAATGGATTCATTGGCCTCTTCTGTACTGTATGATTCTATGATTCAAAGATTTTTTGATTCTACACCCTTTTCATAGCATCTTTCACTTCACGTACAACTACAGTGAAGAACCTGTCTACAACAAATGTGTTGATGAAACAAATTGAAATGCAGATGAACTTCTCTCCAATATCTTTTCCTAAATATAATTTGCAAGCTTTTGTTTTCAAAATGAATTGACTAATTGTGAATTGCTACAGTTTAAAAGCTAAATAAATAGAATTTTGCTGAGAATTCATGTGTCAGGAACATTTTGCTCCAATTGGGACATCTCAATAATGAATCAAAGTAGAATAAAATTTTGTCATATGGGGAAAGAGTGTCTAGTTTATTTAGCTTGTTGCACACAGTTTCAATACCTGTGTATCCCATTATACACATTCTCCATCTCACCAAAACCCATGCGATCTTTTGGAAGAGGCAAGAAAAGCAGATTAAAAAGCAGGGGTTTAGGGAAATTAAATGTGGAAAATTATTTTCTGACCCATCTCGGCAACTGAAACTCATCGAAGAGATTTGGATGGTTATGGTGGCAGAGTGCTGACGTTCAACAATATTCTGAATGCCAAGTTTATTTTCCTGGAAACATGAGTCCAAATCCCATAAGTCACAAAAACAGAAGTTGTTGGAAAAGCTCAGCAGGCCTGGCAGCGTCTGTGAAGACAAGTCAAAATTTGCGTTTCAGGTCTGGTGACCCTTCTTCAACATAAATCCTATCAAAGTCAACTGCTAGCATCTGGGGTCAAATTTTCTATTTCCCCGATGGTTCTTAGTTAGAGATTCCAATGGACTTCATTTTGATTTTTGGGAAGATTTTTACAGGCTCCTTTTCATTCTCACTAACCTCCATACTGGATAATGCAGTCACATGGGGTTTTTTATTCTGTATTTATGCTGAGTTTTTTTTGCAGCTTTGCTCCTTAGAAAGATAAGAAGTGCAAATACAAAGGCTGTACGCACACATTACTAAATCTTTTAAATGGGAATCTATCAATAAGATGTTTTAGTTAACTTACAATATGTATTCTCCCATATTCTGTTTGCAAATTGCGCTCATGCACATGCTGTTGTCGGCCCTTCCCCACTTTTACCGTGTCTATTCCTTGATACAGGACAGCCAGTTAATCATTTGCAGGAATGCTACCAAACATTAAAAACTGCCTTGTTTTAGGATGAGCAATACTTTTCCTGAAACCAAACAGAAATTGCTGGAGACACTTATCAGTTCTGGCAGCATCTGTGGAGAGAGAAACAGAGTTAATGTTTTGAAGGTAGTAGCCCCTTTTATAGAGTCATAGAGTCATACAGCATAGAAGCAGACCCTTTGGTCCAACCAGTCCATGCAGAACATAATCCCAAACCAAACCAGTCCCACCTGCCTGTGCTTTGTCCATGTCCTTCCAAACATTTCTTATTCATGGACTTATCTAAATGTCTTCTAAACATTGTAACTGTACCCGTATCCATCACCTCCTCTGGAAGTTCATCCCATGCTCGAACCACTCTCTGTATAAAAAAAAAATGCCCCTCATGTCTTTTTAAATCTTTCTCCCCTCACTTAAAAAAAAAACCCCAGTCTTGAAATCCCCCACTCTAGGGAAAAGACACCTACCATTCACCTTATCTAGCCTCTCCTCTTCAGAACTGATAGTAGCTAGGAAGAGGTGGTATATATGCTGAAGACAGAGAGTGGGCAGGGCTGGACCAAGTGAATGGGTAGATGGAGACCGAGATAGAGAAAGTAGGTCAATGGATGAACGATAGTATGCCAGGGAGAAAGAAAAGCTGATAACGGGGGCCATGAGAGGGTGAAAATAGATTAGCTGTGCTGAAAGCTGCCCATATCAATACAGAGCCAGGAGTGCAGGAGATGGGTTGAGTAAAAAGGTTACAGGTTCTAAAATTTTTGAACTTAATATTGATGTTTTGGTGAGTTTTCTATCGTTATTTTCCTTGAACAGCTTGATGCTTTGAAGGGTTTGCTCAGACAGATCCCTTGACAGCTCAATAAGCAATGCTTTTGAAGCTTTTGGCTAATTTTCAGTATGTGCAGTTCCAGCAGCTTGTGACATTACAATGTGACCTTCAATAGCCTGTTTAGTTCTGCAAAGCCATCTTTTGGCGTGAATTTGAATGCTTCTTCACCAAATTTGAGTTCAGCATTCTTCCAAACACAAGAGGTACAGGAAGATTGGTTCTCTACATATGGATATTAAAAGCACGCCCAAGTATTTTCCTATTTGTTGAAAACTTTCCATTTGTAATCAATCCTCTTACCCCATTGGGCACTGTTTCCCATCAAACTGATGTCCTGCTCCTGTGCCACACCTGCCTGTATCTTGGGCCTGGCCTTGATGGGTCCTCAGTGCTGAACTCTGTCAATCTCTGCTGCATTGTGGGCCTAAGATTGACCATCATGCCATGCCAGTTCACCTAATCTCAGGCTTTGTCCCTCCCTCCCTTGCAGCCACCCACCCACCCTCGCAGCTCCTCTAATGACAGATTCTATCCCTTGAGCAGAGAGTACGGTAGAGAGAAGCAAAACTGTGATTGGGTGTCCTGGAGCAACTTGGATGGGAGAGAAAGGATCTCCAGTTGGGAGGAGCGTCTCCTCAGAGATCTCATCTGTCCCAGAAACTGTGGCAATTCTTCTCTGGTTGGTTGGCCCCGTGGTTCAATTTTCAGGTGATTTTGCGGCAAATTTATCAATTGCCCCCATGTATTTTGCGTGCTGGGTGGAGTTTAAATTGAGTGAAATTGACAAATCTGGAATTGAGAGCTAATCTTTGCGAATGTGAACAATTGTTGATTATTGCAAAAAAATCCATCGGGGAAGGAAATCTGCTGTTCCTACTTGCTGTCACTACTCGCAATGCAAGGCTACTGTGATTTGTTCTTAATTACCCTCTGAAATGGAATATCGACCTATTCAGATCAAGGGCAATTAGGGATGAGCAATAAATGCTGGCATTCCTTGACATCCCATCAAAGAATAAGCTTGAGTTTCTGGAAATAACTCCTTTTAAATCGGGCTCTCGGAAGGAATTTAGCACACAAACATCCACCATATGAGGAAGCAGCATTCTGCTTCTTATGGGGTATTATTAATTCTTTAGAAATTAAGGGGTATGAGCCAAAGGCAGGTACTAGGCTCCAGATCAGCCATGATCCCCTTGAATGGAGGAACAAGATCAAAGGGCCAAATGGCTTACCCCTGCTCCACTGTTGCTATGTAATGTACATCTGAATGAGATGTACCTTTACACTGCTGGGATAGCTGCGCTCCAGGCACTGCCTGCCTTCAAATTCTGGTGAAGGGCCAATCTGAAGGAAGTATCTCGAAATTATAAGAGGCAGTGATAGTGTGTATTGTTGGAGAATTTCTCCCAGCTTGAAAATGTGAAATACTAGGGGCTCAGGTTTAAGGTGGCAGGGGAATTTTTTAAAGGAGGTGTGCGAGGATTTTTTTTTCCACAGAGGATTGTAGGGTGCCTGGGACATGCTGTCAGAGGAGGTGGTAGGAACAGAAACCATAGCAACATGTAAGAGACATTTAGACAGACATATGAACGGACATGGAATAGAGGCATGTGAACCACATGCAGAGAGATGGTATTAGTTTAGAATGGCATCATGGTCAGTACATCGTGGGCTGAAGGGCTTGTACCTGTGCTGTACCGCTCTATGTTCTAAGACACCAACCTCTTGTTCCCTTGGGTCCATTCTCACTGACCTGCCTTCACGGTTCGATTACATTGTCAGTGGTTACCTCCACTGAGTTATCCATCAGCAACACTGAATTACGGCATAGGTTCCTGACCAGACCTTTAAGACAGTAATATGACAGCATAGCATGTGTTATTGTAGTTTAAAACCACTTTAGTCACTCTCTCTCTCTGTAATGGAGTCAGTGTGGTCTATTGGTTACATCTTTGTAATGTACAATAACGTCAGTAAGTACAGAATTCAGGCTGTCCGTGCAGGCCTGTGGTAGCATACTGGAGAGTGTAATGATTGGAGTGTAGGCATACTTTATCAGAACAAGATGAGAGCTTATTTTATTACTCATGGTGTCCCTGGCTTGCTCTTTGACCCTTTGTGATCCCTGGATGGTATGAAGATGAGAGATACTTCTAGCATTTTTTTCAGCATTTATAGGGATACTCATGTCTTTAACCATCTTACTCACCTGGTGAGGTCAATAAAATGTGTCTAGCACAGAAAGCCTGAGGTGGTAGATTTGACACTGACCACCACTGGCTACCCTCATAATAGATTATATGCAAAACCACTTTATGGGGTCGTCATTCCCGGGGTCCTAGATGAGACCCTTCATTTCCTTGCCTTATACAACCTCCTTATACAGCTTCTGAAAAACCTGTAACCTTTTTCATTACAAACTCTCTGCGTGATACTCCTGGTTCTGTCACCACAGTTATGTTGCTAGGTTTAATTCTCTCTCTATATGTCTTTCCTCTTGCTGTCTCCTCTAGCTGGAGAAGCCTTTTATCTACTGCAGTTAGATGTTATCCTGTCCCCACTAGTTAAAAGCCCATTTCTGGAACTTGTATACCCAATCTAGGCTGATGTGTCGTAGGAACACACAATAAGCTATTCAGCTTCCTGAGCACCTTGTACCACTACATTATCTTCCACTTCCTCTGCATCTCAACAGCATCTGCTGACCATTAGTCACACTTATTTTCACTAATCAAATATCTATCAAACTCAGTCTTTAAATTTCAACTGAATCCAATCTTTGGGAGATGGTAGTTACAGATGTACACATACATCAGCATGACACGCTGCAGGAGTGCTGCACTGTCAGAAGTATAAAACATTAAATCAAGGTAGATATTGAACAGTAATATAGTATTCCCAACTGCCCTCCCATAAGTAGGATCTCACATTGCAGACTATAACATGCAACGATTTTTTGAATGCCCTCTCTTTATGCAAACGTTGTTGAGTTAAAAATTCACAATTAATTTTATGCATTATTCCTTGGGATTTTTATCAAACACTCTTGGCTTCTGAGGGATAGGATATTTAAAAATGGAAAATTTAGGATGTTTCTCAACAACAATGGAATGGCATTTCTGGTTACCCTTCCATTACGTTAGTTAAGGATCTGAATATCACAATGCAACAAAATTAAGGCATGTGGTAGAATTACAAGCATTTGAATGTTAGTGATGCCCTCTGCTGTGTATTATCCTACATGACGACTGAAGTGTGGAAACATGATAGGAATCTCTCAAGAGTTGATTCAGGACTGGGGGATGAGAGTATGTTTTTCATTGGGAATAAACAGTTATCTTGTAATTAACAGCATCTATATGAGCAAAAGCACCATAGCCAAGCTGAAAATAACGTGATGTCTGTATTAGCATGGGGTCATCTGAAATATCGAAATTAAAATCAGTGCAAGAGGAAATTTTAGAATTTCAATTTGTAGGCAGGCATTTTTACAATTGTCAGCGTAAGGGAGCCCATGCTCTGAGATGGACAATCCACAACGGTGAACAGATTTACAACAGGCTCTATTCTGCTAATTTTTAATGGGTGAACAGCATTTGTCAATCGCTCAAAGTCTTGGTTGACGAATATTGTCACAGTTCACCATGCCATACAGGTTCATCAGTTTATTTATCCTTCGCACTATCCTGCTGCCTTTCATTCTAAACAAGGCCTTCCTGAGAATCCTTTATCTGAAAAAGCAAATTCTTTCATTTGGCACCTAATGTGGCAACAGAAGATGGCTGTATTAAATTGGGATCTCAGGATATGTCTGCACAGTAACACAGAAAGCTACCACATGGAGGACCGCCAAGAAGATCACTTAGATTGACATAGGTACAGCTGGCAATCAGGAAGGCTAATGGGATGTTGGCCGTTATTTAGAAGGGTTCAGAGTATAAGAGTAGTGTATTCTTACTGCAACTGTACAATATGCTGAGACCACATCTGGAATATTGTGAGCAGTTTTGGTCCCCTTAATTAATGGAAGAAGTCCAGAGAAGGGTCACTAGAATGCTCCTGGTATGGAAGGATTGTCTAATGAGCAAAGGTTAAACAGGTTGGGACTCTACTCACTGGTGTTTAGAAGCAGGAGAAGTGATCTCATTGAAACATATGGGATGCTTAAGGGGCTTGACAGAGTAAATGCTGAGAGGATGTTTCTCCTCATGGGAGAGACCAGGACATAGTATTAGAATAAAGTGGTGTCAATTTAAGACTGTGATGAGAAGGAATTTCTTCTCTCAGAGGGCTGTGAGTCTTTGGAACTTCTTGCCACAGAGAGCTGTTGGGGCAGAATCTTTGTGCATACTTAAGGCTGAGAACAGATAGGCTCTTGATCAGTTGATGAATCAAGGGTCATTGGGGAAGGTGAAGAAAATGGACGTGAGAAATGTTGAGTCAGCTATGATCCTTTTGAATGGTGGAGCAGGCTCAACAGGCCTCATGGCCTAATTCTGTTCCTATTTTCCTGTGGTCTTTTGGTCTGCAGGAGTTCCTCAGGGCAGCTCCCTAAGTCCAATGATCTTCAGCTGCTTTATCAAATGACCTTCCTTCCATCAGAAAGGGGGTCACTTGTACATGGTCATGCACAGTTCAGCTTCCTTCACAGATCCTCAGATAATGAAGCGGCCCTAACCTGTATGCAACAAGACATACTGAAAATCTTGCATGATTAGTGACTAGAATTTGCCCATACCAGCACCAGGTCACAAATATGGCCAACAAATGAAAACTTAGTCAACTTCCAACTGTTGATATCAGTATCTTGATCTGTGGGTGTGGTTCACCACTGACCAGAATCTCAGCTGGACCATCCATATAAATGTCATGGCAGGTCAAAGGCTAAGTATTCTGCAGCAAATGGCACAGCTCCAGCCTCCTCAGTGCCTCACCAAGATCTGCAGGTCACATTGTAAGGCACAATGGAATGTAATTTGGAATGGTGCAGATGTAACAACATTCAGGATGCATGGTACAAGGCAGTCCATTTGGTTGACATGTAACATACTTGTTCCAAATGTTCAGCCCCTTCACCATGAACATACTGTGGCTGCAGTCCATGGGGTGTGCTTCTGGAGTACTGTGTTCAGTTCTGGTCGCCCTGCCACAGGAAGGTAGTTAGTAAATTGGAGACGTGCAGAAAAGATTTCCCAGAATGTTGCCAGGAATGGAGGGTTTGAGTATAAAAATAGGCTGGATAAGCTGGGAGGTAGTAAGAACTGCTGATGCTGGAGTCAGAGATAACACAGCGTGGCGCTGGAGGAACACAGCAGGCCAGGCAGCATCAGAGGAGCAGGAAAGCTGACGTTTCGGGTCAGGACCCTTCTACAGTCGGGTCAGCTTTCCTGCTCCTTTGATGCTGCCCAGCCTGCTGTGTTCCTCCAGCTCCACACTCTGGATAAGCTGAGACTCTTTTCACTGGACGATAGGAGATTGAGGGGGGTGACCTTATGACAGCATGAGGGCCCTTAGATAAGATGAATAGCAAGGGTATTTTACCTAGGGTGGGGGAGTTCAAAACAAGTGGGCATATTTTTAAGGTGAGAAGAGAAACATTTAAGAAGGAGATGAGGGACAACTTTCTTACACAGGGAGTGATTCATGTGTGGAATGAACTGCCAGAGGAAAAGTTGGATGCAGGTACAGTTACATTTAAAAGACATTTGGGTAAGTATATGAATAGGAAATGTTTGGAGGTATGTGGGCCAAACGCAGGCAAGTGGGACTAGTTTAGTTTGGGAACATGGTCGGCATGGACTGTTGGACCGAAGGGCTGTATAGCTCTGTGGCTCTTTTGACAGCAATTCCCACACCTTCCCCACATATAGAAACATGAAGTTGATTTTTCATTTAAAACAACATATACCAAATGCATCAAGGTCGTGGTGTGCACGTGGACTGAACTGCCAGAGCAAGTGGTAGATGCAGGTACAGTTACAACATTTAGAAAGCATTTCAAGAGGTACATGGACAGGAAAAGTGTAGAGGGAAACGGGGCCAAATGCAGGCAAGTGGGGCTACTTTAGTTTGGGAACATGGTCGGCATGGACTTGTTGCACTGAAGGGCCTGTTTCCATGCTCTTATGGCCCTCTCTACAATACCCCCATCATCACATCCAAATGTGAGTTCACATACAAAGTCACATACCATCTTGTCTTCCTTATTAGAAGAGACTTGCATCTACATAGCACTTTGCAGATATCTTGAAGTGCTCTATAGCTAAAAAAAGTAATCTTTATAACATACACAGTATTATAGTATCTGAAATGCAGCAGTCAACATGCACACTGCTAGCTCCCACAAGGAACAATAAGGATCAGGTTTTTTTGTACAACGTTGATTGAAAGATAAATATTGGGTAGGATATCAGGGATAACTCCTTTGTTCTTAGAGACAGTGATATTACCCCCCAGCTGAGCAGGAAGACTGGACCTCGGTTTAATATCTCATCACAAAGAGGGCACCTCCAACACTGCAGGTACACAGGGAGCACTGAAGTGTCATCTTTGACTTTTGAGCTTATGTCCAAGTTTAGAAATTGAACTTAGAACCTTATAGTTCTGAGGCAAACATGGTAATCAACCAAGCTAAGGTTATAACCCCAAACCAATAGAAATGTGGGAGCACCTTTACCACACAATCTGCAGGACTTCAAGCAGAACTTTTACAACCCCCTTTTGATAAAGTCAGCAGTTACATGACTCCAGATTATAGTCCAACAGGTTTATTTGAAATCACAAACGTTCAGACCACTAATCCTTCATCAGATGAAGTTTAGGGAAGCACACAAGCACAGAACATATGTGATGTGGAGGTGCTGTTGTCAGACTGAGGTTGACAAAATCAGAAGTTGCATGACACTGGGTTATAGTCCAACAGGTTTATTTGCAATCCCAAGCTTTCAGAGCATTGCTCCTTTGTCAGGTGAACCCCACTTTTAAGTTCAACAAGGCACGGGGAATAAATGCTGGCCTACAACCCAATAACCAAGAGTACAATATACAGATATATGGGCCTTTTCTCCTCAATCTCTATCTCTATTGCCAGTATGAATGCCCATAATTGTCCAATCAGTCTGAGTGAGTGTGTCAACTTAGTGCCACATTACACAAAACCCGGAACTATTGAGAGTGGGTAGAACTCCTTATTTCCTTCACAGCACTTTCCTTGCTGTCAAATCAATATATTCAATGCATCACTCTCACTCTTACTAACCCGTCCACGCTCCACGTCAGCTCTGAAGAGTCTTCTACACTCAAAACATTAGGTAACTCCCTCTCCATGGATGCTACCTGGCCTGCTGTGATTTCAGCATTTTTTTTTGTTTTCAGTGCAAATTGTCAAATTGCTTCTTTCTCAAACTATGTGTGTAAATAGGATTTATGACAAAGGATGCCATTCAGCCCAATAAGTCTACACTGGCAGCAACGCTTTGAATGGGCCTCCACCCACTTTTGCGTGTGGTTGCACCACAGTTTAGGTTTGACTGATTTCAGAAAGATGGAAAGCAGTGGACAATATCAGACTGCTAATTATTTTAGTTGCACTGTGTTGTGTGTTGGCAGATAGCAACAGAGTTCAAATTGATCCAAGACCTCTCCATAAATCATGTGACCTCTACCTGCCGTAGATCTTGCCCATTACTTTGCAAGATTTCATATCACTCAGTCTGTGACTTTCAAAGTGGTGGGATCTAGTCATGTTACATATTGTAAAAAATGTTTCAGCAGTCTTCCTCCTCCAGCTCAAAAAAGTGTCTGCAATGGTAATGGGGCTGTAGAGAATGAAAAATACATACAAAAATCCGTTTTTCCTTCAGAGGTGGAGACAGATGTGGAAATCATTCATTCGTAACCAGGCCATGCAAAATTAACCATAAACAGTCATTACAAACCACTCCCTACTGTCCCACATTTTACGGAGGATTTAATCTTATTTTACTTGTTAAGATGCAGATGAAATGCATCTTTTCTAAAAGCTTCAGAGCTGGAAGTTAATATTTCTATTAAAATCAGTGGCCCACAGTGTGCTCATACTGAGTCAAAGAATAAAATTTTTAACAAGTGATACACAATGCAATACAATGCATTATAATCCAGAAGACTGCTGTTAGGAACCTGGTTGGTTGACTGGACTGCTACTATAGGCTGTTCCCGATTTACAAAAGTCCGACTTGCAGAAGCTTGTAGTTATGAACACAATCTCATATAGGGGTATAATTTTGAATCTCTGACATATAAACATTTCCTGTACTTATGAAGAACTGCTTTATACTGTCCTGCATTATATTCTGATTTGCAAACAAATTTCAGGATGGAACCGGTTTGAAATCAGGGGACTGCCTGTATACAGCTCAAAATAACATTAACTGTGTAAGGATTTTATTCCTGTCCTGGTTGAAACAGGCTTTGGGCTTACAGTAAGAGAAGTTCAGCAGGTGTGGCAGCTTCTGTGAAGAAAAACATCGTGATGTTGCCAGACCTGCTGAGCTTTTCTGGCAACTTCCGTTTTTTGTACCTGGCTTACAGCATCCACAGTTCTTTCAGTTTTTGTTTTAGGCTCTGGGCTTACCTCCTCAAAATTTTTTGTAGTAAAATCATGGCCTAAGCCATGATTCAGATATCCTCAAGCACTTAAAAAGCCCTTGAAAATATCACTTCCTGCAGCATTACGCTTGATTAAAGTGACTATTTAAGGTAATATTTCTTTCCTATTCACTAACACTGTCTGATTCCCATCTCTCCCTTTGTCTTTCTCAACGTCATTGCAATGTCTTTATTAAACTATTTAACTTCTTTGCAATTGGAACTGCCACACATTTCAAACACCTTTTCTCGCCTCTGTTGTCGGGCATGTTATAGTTGGGCAATAATCTTGCATTCAAGTCACAAGGTTTCAGTCTGATTCTGTGACTTGAATACAAAATCAATTCCAACCATTCTTGTGCAGTACTGAGGGGTGTGCTGCATTGTAGGAGGTGCCAGTTTCTGGCTCAGACATTAATCCAACGACACATCTACTCCCTAAAACGGCATTACGTCCTCACTTTGGCAGCCAATAGCAAGATGCTACATTTCCTTTTACTTGTCCACTGACTCATTAATATTTACCTTGCATACCTTCTATTGCACCCTTATCTTTAACAATATTGAAGGTGAATTCTGGAAGTTCTGCGAAAGCTGAAGCGATATTTGCAGCATGTGCAGACACTTTTATTTGAAAACATTGCATAAATTTGAAAAAGAGGCAAGCTTTGCATGTGGAAGTAATCCAGAATCCCAGGCTAATTCTCTGAGGACATGGGGTTTGAATCTTGCCGTGGCAGATGGCGGAATTTGAATTTAGTAAACATGTAGTAATGTATCTGACCCAATGGCAACTAGTTTTGCAAAAATCTGTTTCAGCAGCATCCTTTATTGAAGGAAATCTGCCATCCTTGCGTGGCGTGGCTGACACATGTATCTTGGCCTACAGCGCCTGCAGCAATTTGATTGACACTTAACTGCCCTCTGAAGTGGCGAATCTAGGGCAATTAGGGATGGGCAGTAAATGCTGACCAAGCCAACAATGACCAATGAATTTTAAAAAGTTCTCTGTTTGGGTAATCTGACAGTGGGAGGTTACAGCTGCTTTTAGACATTATTGATTACTCAAGTCAGTCACAGAGTCATACAGCCTGGAAACAGACCATTCGGTCCAATCAGTCCATGCTGACCATAATCCCAAACTAATTTAGTCCCACCTGCCTGCTGCTGGCCCATATTCCTCCAAACCTTTCGAATCCATGGACTTGTCTAAGTGTCTTTGAACATTGTAACTTATAACTGAGCCCACATCCATCACTTCTTCAAGAAGTCATTCCACATGCAAACCACCATCTGTGTAAAACATTTCTCCTTCGTGTCTTTTTTTAAGTCTCTGTCCCTCTTTAGCTTAATAATATCCTTCCTACAAGAAGGTGACCAGAATTGGACACAGTATTGCAGAAAGGGTCTCACCAATGTCTTGTACAAACTTAACATGACTTCCTAACTCCTATACTCAAAGGACTGAACAATGAAGGGAAGAGTGCTCAATGCCCTTTTAACCATTCTGTCAATGTCTGACACAAACTTCGAAGAATTATGTGCCTGAGCTCCGACGTCCCTCTTTTCTATAACGCTACTCAAGGCTCTATCATTAATTGTATTGTCAACAAAACAATTAGGAAGAGATCAGCACAATGTACTGTCAGTGGCCTAAACTGGCCCATGTGAATTCACCAGGGAGATTCACAGCATGTCACCAGAGACATGAGTTACCATTTGTTT
The DNA here is from genome assembly GCF_030684315.1 of Stegostoma tigrinum. Taxonomy (NCBI): domain Eukaryota; kingdom Metazoa; phylum Chordata; class Chondrichthyes; order Orectolobiformes; family Stegostomatidae; genus Stegostoma; species Stegostoma tigrinum. The sequence goes on along the minus strand of NC_081362.1, from coordinate 7,663,734 downwards.
AAATTTAAGGAATGTTTCAAATAAAACTATCTGCATACGGTGCTAACATTACTTCAGCTTTTGCAAAACAGTGGGGCACTGGAATGTCAGCCTTATCAGCTCAAATTCTGGATTAGGACTGAATTTACAATCTTCTTACTCAGAGATAAGAGTGCTACAAACCAAGCCACAACCGGCAGTAAATATATAGCCCTAGAGACCTACAGCACAGAGGAAGGCCCTTTGGCCAATTGGACTCACGCTAGTGAAAAACAACCACCTAATCATTCTAATCCCATTTTCTAGCACTTGGCCCATGGCTTTACTTGCCTTGATTCATATATGATTAAAGATTGGAGTAAGTAAAGTTGTCATCTCTTTCTTGCTTCAAAGATTGATGAAGGTAATACTTTGATGTAAAGGCATGAGTTTCAGACTTTCCATCTTATTTCAAGCGTGTATCAGACATTAAGGCATAAATTTTCAATAGCCATTGTTTGCGGGCAAGGCTATTGTTAGAAGAAGGAAGTTGGAAAATTACTTTGTGTTAATATTCTCCTAATTGTAAGTAGTTCAAAAATTTATCTGAAACAGCCTGTTTTCCTCAGTTGTCTAAATTCCTCGGAGATCTATCATATTACATTTCAGTTTTTGCACTGAACCTCTCCGTGTTAATAGTAAATGTACCATTATTTTTAAAATGCTAGAATTGAAGAATTGTTTTCTAACCCATATGTTCTGTAACCCATGAGATTTCTCAGGTTTATCTTATCCCAAGGCTTCTTATTAACAATCCCAGACTCATTTGCCATTTCTTTCTGCTCTCAAATTTTCTCACAGTGATTCAATGCTTCATTTATTACAGCTGCCAAAATGATGCAATTATGAGCTGACATTTAAGGATATTTGTTCATTTTGCAAATGCTAAATGTTGTTGTTTAAGACCTCCTTTTATTATGGCAATAGACTTGCTGAAGGTGACTTTTACGTGGCTACTTCCAGTGAATTGTAAACACAGGAAATGAACCTGATGGAAGTATTCAGGGCCCTACACTGTTGATTTGCATTTAAATAGAGTCAGCAAGCTGCCAGCATTAAACAAATTTTGAATGGCAACTCATCATCCGAAAGAGTGGAAGAAACCTAAACTTGGTCCTTCATGGAGACAGGTTGGTGGAGATAATTTAAAAAGTCAACAATGTGATCCTAGAGGAGGAGAAAGGAAGGTGAGGAAAGTGTAGATGTTTGTTGGGTCAGAAGATGCTTGGTCAGTTATTTTGAAGAACTCCACCGAAATTGCAGTCACAAGACAGGCATTAAGAATGGGTCTCTAAGTGCCTTTTAGAAAGAATCATTGAATCCCTACAGTGTGGAAACAGGGCCTTTGGCCCAACAAGTCCACACTGTCCCTCAGAGCATCCCGCCCAGACCCAGCCCTCATAATCCACCTAATCTGCACATTCCTGGATACCACAGGGTCAATCCACCTAGCCTGCACAACTTTTTGGACTGTGAGAGGAAGCCAGTGGAAATCCACGCAGACACAGGGAGAATGTGCAAACTCTACACAGACAGTAACCCAAGGATGGAATTGAGCCCAGACCCCGAGTGCTGTGAGGCAGCAGTGCTAACCACTGAGCCACCGTGCCACCGTGCTTTTACTGAGCTACCACCCTATTTCTGCCAGCTGATTGAGTGTAGTCCAAGTCATTGTATGTATTTATGACAGAGATAGATACGTTCTTGATTAGTAAGGGAACCAAGTGTTGTGGGGAGAAAACAGGAGAATGGGGTTAAGAAGCATATCAGCCATGATTGAATGGAGCAGCAGATCTGACGGGCTGAATCACCTAATTCTGCTTATCTTATAACACATGCCTCTCGGAATCATATATTTCTTTTATGTATTTCTCTAGCATATTTCTTACAGTAGAACTCCTGGGGCAAGGAGCTGTGAGCCGGGCGTGACTGTGATGTAATGCTACTAGGACCTGAAAAAGAATGGAAACTTAGAAAGTGCTGCACTGTCATTGGTGCAGTTTCCAGGTGAGACTCAAAGATCCCATAGTTTTATTCAACAATGAGTGGCGTCGTTTTCCTGATGATGCTGACCAAAATCACACCCTCAACCGATGCCACCGAAACAAATTATCTGGTTATGTCACTGCTGTTTATGGGAATTACTTTGTACATATTGGGTGCTGTACTTCCTGCACTGTAGCAGTGATTACACTTCAAAAAGTACTTTGATGGCTGTCTAGAGATTTGAAGCATCCTATGAATGTGCAAGAAACAAAAAAAGTTAGGAACAGCAGCAGACCATTCAGACCCTCCAGCTTGTTCCATCATTCAATGACCTCATGGATGAGCTGCGGCCTAACTCCTTTTACCTACCTCAGAGTGGAGTCAACCAGGATTTTGTATAACTGCAGCATAGCCTCTGCATTCTTATACTTTATCCCTCTAGATATAAAGGCCAGCATTCCACTAACTTTCTTGATTATTTTCTGCACCTTTTCATGATATTTTAAAGATCTATGCATCTGAATACCCAAGTCTGTTTGGACATGTGTTGTATTTAACTTTAACACCATCTAGAAAGTATCCTGAAATATCCTTTGCTGGTCCAAAATTGATAACCTCACACTTGCTTATGTTGACTTCCATCTGTTACAGTTTTGCCTACCAGTACGTCTATCAATATCCCCTTACAATTTTATGGTTATCAACTATACTGTCTGACTTGCCGCCTAACTTTCTGTCATCAGCAAATTTGGATATATAACTTTCTATGCCATTATCAAAATTTGTGTGTGAGGCCCTAACACAGATCCTTGTGGGACACCACAGGTCACACCCTGCCAATCTGAGTACCTATCTATTATCCCTATCTTTTGTCGCTTGCCACTCAACCAATTTCTCAGTCATGTCAGTAACCTGCCCTCAATTCTATGGGCTTATACCTTAGTTAACAATCTTTTATTTGGGACTTTATCAAATGCCCTCTAGATATCCTACTTTTTATTCATTCATGGGATGAGGGCGTCACTGGCTAAACCAGCATTTATTGCCCATCCCTAATTGCCCAGAGAGCAGTTATGAGTGAACCACATTGCTGTCGGTCTGGAGTCACTGGTCGGCCAGACTACGTAAGTCTGGCAATTTCCTTCCCCGAAGGACATGCGTGAACCTGATGGGTTTTTCCGACAATCGGCAATAGAGTCATGTTTTCTGGTTGAGTGACCCTTCCTTAGAACTCACTCGACTTGAAATGTTAATTCTGATTTATCTCCACAGATGCTTGCAGATTTGCTGAGCTTTTCCAGCAATTTCTGTTTTTGTTTCTGAAAGGTTACAGTTGCGGCATCTATAATGTATTCCCCTGCTTCCTTTAACACGCTCGGATGGAAACCTTCAGGTTCTGGTGATTTGTGATTTTTTAATTGCATTAATTTCTTGATTACTGATGTTTTACTTGCGTTAACTCCATCCAGTTCCATGTTCTTGTTCCACTATTAATTTCCTCAGGACTTCTGGCAAACTATCCTCTTTTTCTACTGCAAGTTCTGAGGCAAAGTAATTATTCAACAGGTCTGCCATTTCTTTATTCATTGGCAATATCACCACATTCAGTTTTCAGTGGGCCAGCATTGCTCCTGACCACCTGCTTCCCCTTCATGGAACAATAAAATTTCTTCTTTTTAATATTGATGTCTCTGGCAAATTTCCTTTTATAATCCCTTTTAGTAACTACTCTAAGTTGCTTTGTAGCCCTTGTAGCTTTCCCATTCTGCAGGATCAGTACTGAAGTGCAAAACTTACCTTTTGCTTTTCTTATATTAATGAAATTGTTTCCTAACATTCTAAACAACCAAAACGAAAACTCAGGAATGCATATATCCTGAACTAGGAATTGCATATTAACCACTCACCATTGTCACTCCCAGCTTACCCAAGCAGAAGGCTGATTGATGAATGTTGGAATGGGCCAACTTTTTGCACAGCCTATCACTGTTATGTTCAATCCTGTCACTCTCTAAGGTTTGTGTAGGAGGACCTAAATTTTCGGTTATAGAATAGCATTAAGGAGCATGACTGGGGGTTGAGTTTCCCCTGAAAGTGCTGATGTCAACTAGCTGTAAAGCTAATCCAGTGCTGACAGAAGGTCAAAACTGGGATCTTTCTGAACTATATGGCTCAGCTTTCCATTGCATAAACTCACTGAGCCACTTGGGTGCTATATGCTCTCAAGCATTTCAACAGGAGTTTGAAAATAATTTTGACAATTCACAGCATTCACGTTTAAAGAAAACAACTCCACATCTGATGGCAGAAAGTCACTTCTGACGTTAGTTAAAATCTCATAAAACTCATAAGTCACTGAGGCAGTTGGTCAAATGTTTATGGATGTTCAAACGGGTGCACAAAGAGTTCCGAACATGCTCATTTTCTAAACAAACAGTGTCTGATGACAGGAAGTCATTTACAAAGCTTGCTTAAAACACGATGAAGTGTTTCGAAGTTAATGGGCTGTTAAGTCAGTGTTTGTAGATACATACAGGCCCCAGCATGCCTATTTGCAAAAGTAACTTGCCGCCTGACTGGTTAATCACTTATGAAGTCTGGTTAAAAGTCTGATGAAGCATTTTGGCTGATTGCTATGACCAGTTAGCATGAAAGTACCGCAGCCTATTTGCCCTAAAGGGATGGCTAATACACACATGAACGTATTATTTGGACAAGAATTATGCTCTTTGAGATTTGTTAGTGTATTTTCTCTCATATATTGAACACAAATTACAAGATAACTGTTCGCTACAAATCTTATTCTTATGTTCTGTCAAACAGGAAACCTTCTGGATTAGCATGGAACAATTTTTGTACTTCAGCCATTGATTACTCACACTCAACCCTGTTCCCACACTTTGTCTAAAGTCCATTAAAGCTTGTACGACATAAATCATTTTAACTTTTTTTTGGACTGCAGCCCTCCTGTGTTATAGAAAACAAAACTTAACAAGATGTGGTTGTTATGTAGCAGACAGAAACAAACCCAATAGGATTAGGCATTTTTAACAGCAGCAGTCACTTGTGAAACATACAGCATGTCAGAACACATTTGAAGAGACATAAGAGGTGATACAGTACAAAAGGTTTTGTTTCTGCGCAGATGAGCCGTTTCTCCAGCATTTCTGGAAAATTTGTAAACAGTAAAATAGTGAGCATCTTAAATACAGACTCTTTGATTTTCTGATTCAAACTTTTTGATGCAAAAGTTTATTGCAGAAAAATAAATCCACTGGAAAAAATGGTTTTATTCCCTATACAGATCTAAGACCTGGATGTCTAAGACCTGAAGGTGTCCAAAAACTGGATGTTTCTGAATGTGCCATACATCTTTTTTCAGAATTTACTCAACTAAAATTTATTTATCTGGATAATTCGATAAGGGACTGCGTGGCTCCAGATGTGTTTTCTGTTTCATCATTTGTGCACTGGTATATGCCTATTGCTTCCAGTGGCCCCTGATTCCACCTCACCAGGTTTGTCTGAATCCGCTGACCCAAAATCTGGTAAAATCCAAAATTCAGCATGGTGTCATTCTGCGTATTGTTGGTGTTGAAAGAATGTACCGTCTCTGCACGGACACATTCAGAAACAAGGGTCACACACACTCTGCTATTTTCAAGCAATTTTAATGCTGTGTTTATAGTTACTAAGAGGGTTAAAGAAAATCTGGCTCAAAATCTTCTGAATTGGAGATGATTTCTTTTTAAATGTTCCCACACTTCTCCACAGCAATATATTTTCCATTGTAAAACAGTTTCTCACAAGCAGGACAGTGTGAACTTCGCACACAATCAATTTGTGAGAATCACCCAAAACTGTCAGAGCAAGGCTTTCAGATATGATGTGATTTACACAAAATGCAAGAAGTTTAAACACATGGGAAATATCAATGGAAACAACGATCAAGCTTTCAAACAGGTGGTAGATTCGGGGAACAAATTACTCTCAGTGTTATTGTCATTCAACAAATAGAACGATCATGCCATGTTGTTCCAAGTTTAATGAAATTGATCTCTTGCATTCTGACTGTCACTCGCAGGATCTCAGCATAAATCACATTTAACTTGTTCATGTTTGTGTATATCCTGCTATTTTAGACTTGTCATAGAAAGGACAAGAACATTCAGAACTGGTGTCCTGGAACAGCAGATGAAATAAAACTTGCATATTATATGAGGATATTAAAATAAAGCTGATACAACCAGAGATGAGGGACATTATTTACATGGAACAATTAGAGAAGCTGATTTAATGGAGCTGTTTAAAATTATACAGCATTTTTATTGAGTAAATAGGGACAAAACATTTCTACAGCAGATGAATTCCTAATCAGAGGATAGAGATATCAGATAAAGGAACCAGATAGGAGACGAAGAGAACTGTGGATGCTGTAAATCAAAATCAAAAACAGAGGTTGCTGGAAAACTCAGCAGGTCAAGCAGCATCTGTGAAGAGAAACCAGAGTTAATGTTTCAGGTCTGGTGGCTTTTTCTTAGAATTGAGGTGGTCACTGAGGAATAGACAATAGACAATAGGTGCAGGAGTAGGCCATTCGGCCCTTTGAGCCAGCACCACCATTCATTATGATCATGGCTGATCATCCACAATCAGTATCCTGTTCCTGCCTTATCCCCATAACCCTTGATTCCACTATCTTTAAGAGCTCTATCCATCTCTGTCTTGAAAGTATCCAGAGACTTGGCCTCCACTGCCTTCTGGGGCAGAGCATTCCATATATCCACCACTCTCTGGGTGTTAACGTTTTTCCTCAATCTGTTCTAAATGGCCTACCCCTTATTTTTAAACTGTGTCCTCTGGTTCTGGACTCACCCATCAGCGGAAATATGCTTCCTGCCTCCACAGTGTGCAATCCCTTAATAATCTTATACATCTCAATCAGATCCCTTCTCATCCTTCTAAACTCATGTGTATACAAGCCCAATCGCTCCAATCTTTCAACAAATGATAGTCCCGCCATTCCGGGAATTAACCTCATGAACCTACGCTGCATTCCCTCAATAGCAAGAATGTCCTTTCTCAAATTTAGAGACCAAACTGCACACAATACTCCAGGTGCGGTCTCACCAGGGCCCTGCACAGCTGCAGAAGGACCTCTTTGCTTCTATACTCAATTCCTCTTGTTATGAAGGCCCGCATGCCATTAGCTTTCTTCACTGCCTGCTGTACCTGCATGCTTGCTTTCATTGACTGATGTACAAGAACACCTAGATCTCGTTGCGCTTCCCCTTTGACTCCAGTTAGATAGTAATCTGCCTTCCTGTTCTTGCCACCAAAGTGGATAACCACACATTTATCCACATTAAACTGCATCTGCCATGCATCTGTCCACTCACCTAGCCTATCCAAGTCACCCTGTATTCTCATAACATCCTCCTCACATTTCACACTGCCACCCAGCTTTGTGTCATCAGCAAATTTGCTAATATTACTTTTAATGCCTTCATCTATATCATTAATGTATGTTGTAAACAGCTGCCATCCCAGCACTGAACCTTGTGGTACCCCACTGGTCGCCGCCTGCCATTCCAAAAGGGGCCCATTTATTACTACTCTTTGCTTCCTCTCAGCCAGCCAATTTTCAATCCAAGTCAGTATTTTGCCCCCAATACCATGTGCCCTAATTGTGCTCACCGATCCCTATGTGGGACTTTTTCTAAGGCTTTCTGAAAGTCCAGGTACACTATATCCACTGGTTCTCCCTTGTCCATCTTCATAGATACATATTCAAAAAATTCCACAATATTAGTCAAGCACCATTTCCCCTTCGTAGATCCATGCTGACTCTGACCTATCCTGTTACTATTATCCAAATGAGTCATAATTTCATCTTTTATAATTGACTCCAGCATCTTTCCCACCACTGACGTCAGGCTAACCGGTCTATAATTCCCTGTTTTCTCTCTCCCTCCTTTCTTGAAAAGTGGGACAACATTAGCCTCCCTGTAATCCGCTGGAACCGATCCTGAATCTATTGAACATTGGAAAATGATTACCAATGCATCCACGATTTCTAGAGCCACCTTCTTAAGTACCCTGGAATGCAGACCATCAGGTCCCGGGGACTTATCAGCCTTCAGACCTAACAGTCTGCAATACCATTTCCTGCCTAATATAAATTCCCCTTCAGTTCATCCATTACCCTCAGTTCTTTAGCCACTATTGCATCTGGGAGATTACTTGTATCTTCCCTAGTGAAGACAGATCCAAAGTACCGATTCAACTCTTCTGCCATTTCCTTGTTCCCCAAAATAAATTCACCCGTTTCTGTCTTCAACGGCCCAATTTTAGTCTTAACCATTTTTTTTCTTTTCACATACCTGAAAAAGCTTTTACTATCCTCCTTTATATTTTTGGACAGTTTGCCTTTGTACCTCATTTTTTTTCTCCACATATTGCCTTTTTAGTTATCCACTGTTGCTCTTTAAAAGCTTCCCACTCCTCCGGCTTCCCGCTCATCTTTGTGATGTTATATTTCTCTTTTATCTTTACACAGTCCTTAACTTCCCTCGTCAGCCACGGCTGCCCCTGCCTCCCCTTAGGATCTTTCTTCCTCTTTGGAATGAACTGATCCTGCACCTTCTGCATTATATCCAGAAATACCTGCCATTGTTCCACTGCCATCCCTGCGAGGGTATTGTACCACTGAACTTTGGCCAGCTCCTCCCTCATAGCTCCATAGTTCCCTTTAATCAACTGCAATACTGACACATCCGATTCTCCCTTCTCCCTCTCAAATTGCAGATTAAAAATTATCATATTATGGTCACTACCTCCTAACGGCTCCTTTACTTTGAGGTCCCTGATCAAATCTGGTTCGTTGCACAACACTGGATCCAGAATTGCCTCCTCCCTGGTAGGCTCCAGTACAAGCTGATCTAAGAATCCATCTCGGAGGCACTCCACAAACGTCCTTTCTTGGGGTCTAGTACCATCCTGATTCTGCCAGTCTACCCGCATGTTGAAATCTCCCATAACAACTGTAGTAATACCTTGCGACAGGCCAATTTCATCTCCTGATTCAACTTACACCCTACATCCTGACTACTGTTTGGGGGCTTGTAGGTAACTCCCATTAGGGTCTTTCTACCCTTAGAATTTCTCAGCTCTATCCATACTGACTGTACATCTCCTGATTCTACGTCCCCCCTTGCAAGGGACTGAACATCACTCCTCACCAACAGGGCCACCCCACCACCTCTGCCCATCAGTCTGTCCTTTTGATAGCACGTATAGCCTTGAATATTCATTTCCCAGGCCCTGTCCACTTGAAGCCACATCTCAGTTATCCCCACAACATCGTACTTGCCAATTTCCAACTGAGCTTCAAGCTCATCCACCTTATTTCTTATGCTTCATGCATTCATATACAATATTTTAAATTTATTACTCCCCTCACACTTCCTATCAATCCCTATTTCACTCGGCCATGCTGTATGATCCCTTCTTGAGTTTTCTGCTCCGTTGATTCTGTTGTCTTTCTTAACTTCTCTTATTCTCACTTTCCCTATAACTTCATTCTTAAATTTCCAGTTTGTCCCCTCCCCCCCCACTACTTAGTTTAAACACACCTGTGTTGCAGTGGCAAACCTGCCTGCCAGCATGCTGGTCCCCCACCTATTAAGGTGCCACCTGTCCCTCTTGTACAATTTATCCTCACCCCAAAGCATACCCCAGTGTTCCAAGAATTTAAATTCTTGCTTCAAATCCTCGGAATTTGATGCGGCTGTGGAATCATGTTTTAGCACATTGCTGTTCAAACAGCAGGAGTGACAGTGAAATTAATGTCGGTGGGCAAGAAAGATTGGAACAGAAATCCCGTCAGAGAGAGGAGCATAACTTCTTCAAGCTGTTCTAAGGAAGGGTCACCAGACCTGAAACACTACCTCTGATTTCTCTTCAGGAGATGAAGAGAATTATTTTTACACTATGAGTTACGGCCAAGAAGGCACCACTTGAAATGGTGGCACAAGCAGATTCATGAGTAACTTTCAAATACCAACGAAACAAATAGGATTAGAAGAAAATATTTGCAAGCCTATGGTGAATCAGTGTAGTAGAGGGACTAATTGAATAGCCTTTTTAAAAGGGTCAGCAGAGAAACAATGGAGCAAATGGTTTCCTTCTGTGCAATGTGCCACTAATTGAAGTGCTTGTTACTATTATTCCAATCACAAAAGAAGATGATTGTGATTGTTGGAGAAAAATAACTCATCCCTAGGACATGTGGAGTTTGTAAGGGTAGAGTCCCAGGCTAAACTATCTTTAGATGTTTCAGCAATTACCATCTCTCCATCATAGGGTCAGACATGAGGACATTCTAGTTCCTACATTTTTGTTCTCCTTCTAGTTGCCCTTTGATTTATGTAGTACCGTGCCTTGGAATTATATTACCGTTCCTTCAATGTTGCCGGGTCAAAATTCTGGAACTCCCTTCCCAGCAGCAATGTGGGTGTCTCTACACCAGATTGACAGCAGCTGTTCAACAAGGCAACTCAACACCACCATCTAGGTGCCAGTTCTCAGCAGTTTGACAGGCCCCAGTCCTTGCCAGCTTCAATGGTCCCTGTCCTCAACAGTTTTGACAGGCTGCCGGTTCTTGGCAGTTTTGAGAGGCTCTTGGTCATCAGCAGTTGGACAGGCCCCCATCTTTGGCAGTGGCCAGTGCATGAAACCAAGAGGCCACGAAATTAAGAAAAATGATATTTGTCTATCCATCTTCGAGGGTAATTAGGAATGGGCAACAAAGGTGGGCTTAGCCAGTGATATCACGTCTCAAAAAATGTATTTCAACAAATCTATTTCCCTTATAAAGAACACTGGAGAACCACAGTAAGCTATCAGCCAAACTATATCATTTCAATTAGCAACACATATTGAAATATCAGTGCTAGATAACAAAGTGTGAAGCTGGATGAACACAGCAGGCCAAGATGCTGCTTGGCCTGCTGTGTTCATCCAGCTTCACACTTAGTTATCTTGGATTCTCCAGCATCTGCAGTTCCCATTATTGCTTATCGAAATATCAGTGCCGTGTCTTTCTTGGTCTACTTTGCTGCAGCATGTTTCTGGCCTATTATTGCAATCGATGAGATTGCCATGTGGTCCAGGTAGTGGCAATTTATTCCAAACTGTTTCTAGTGGGTAGAATGCTGATGATTCATACGACATACACACAAATATCTTTCTCGCACTGATCAATGGAATCTATATAATATGTTGCTTGTTGAGGAGTGTAATGCTGTGAATGTGCATTGCTAAAGTGCAGCAATGATCGACAGTTCAAGGGTAATAATTTGAAGTTTTAAGTAAACGCAGGCCCAAATAAATTAAGAATTTAATTATTAACTGTTTGGAAAACTTTGCTGATTGGTATGTGCTCCTCAGTTTCAGGCTGCAACTTAAAAATATCAAATCACAGAATCCTTACAGCATGGAAACAGGCCTTTCGGCCCAACAAGTCCACACCAACCCTCAGAGCATCTCACATAGACCCATCCCTCTATAACCCACTTAATCTACACATCCCTGAACAGTTCAGGCAATTTCCCATGGCCAATCCACCTAGCCTGCACATTTTTGTGGGAGGAATCTGGAGCAGACAGGGGGAGAATGTGCAAACTCCACACAGACAGTCACCTAAGGGTGGATTTCCACCTGGGTCTCTGGTGCTGTGAGGCAACAGTGCTAATCACTAAGCTACCATGCCATCATATTGCATGGGTAACAAGATACAATATCAGGAGGATGATGCATGCATTCAAGTGTAGTACTATAGGACTTTTTTCTTCAATTTTGCTCTTACAGGACAAAATAATATATTTACAACTACTGTGAAAATGCATCTGAGGTTTGCAAATGCCCCAATTCCATGGACTTCATTTAATTTTATAAGACAACACAAAATGCTGTTCATATACAACATCTGCTCAGTCACAAGCCCTGACCAAAGATTCAGTGGATGTTAACCCTGAAGCTGCTAATCAACAGTGCCAAATGCAAAGCATGTAGCATTCTCACAGACAATAATTCTAAGTCAGACTGCAATATTGTAATAGCAAAAATCACAAAGGTTGCTAATTCAGGGCTGAATAGATTCCGGGACAACAATGTGCAGCCAATTCAATCAACAGAGACATCTGCAACAGATAATACTTTGCATGGGCAGTCGCTGAGTTGTGAACGTTCCCCTTTTGGAGGCCAGTTGCAAGTTGATTCGTATGCAAGTCGGAACACAGTGCAGGATGATGTAAAGCAGTTGCTCATACGTACAGGAAATGTTCATATGTTGGCTCTTTAAAATGACAATCACTCCTTGAAAACATGTTAGTAAGTCAGATGTTTATAGATCAGTGACTTCTTGTAGATCTTAGCTCATTAAAGTGCCTCCATAACAACATGACAAGTAGCTCATTATTATAAATGCAGATTGATTAGTTCATAGTTTGGCACATCAATTGGTCGCATTGTCAAAAAAGTACAGAAACTATGTTTTTTTAAAAATACTTTTTAAGAAAGTTCATTATTGTTTTGGTTCAAACTCTGGGTAAAAATGTTGATTCTAGCTCAATATATTTCTCCACCAGCCAGTGAGGAATCTCACCTTAGCCATTTTCTTCATGGCTTAGTATCCACTATGATATATTCCAGAAGAGAGAAAAGTTGTCAAAAGATGTGTAGTAATGATTTAGCCAACAACAGATTCTCTGCCTATTTCTCCACATCTCACGGTGTCTTCAGTTGCTCACTTGGACCTCACATTTTTGATTTTCATTTCTTTAACATCTTCATTCATTTTCTGCCTCCTGGGTCTTTGTGCTTGCAAACACCTTTTTCAACAATTTCTCATGCCTTATGATATGGTCATTCTGACCGTGCTGTATTCTTGTGATGATATTCACGAAATAGCTTGCGTCCATTCAGCCATTCTGACAACTTCTTCATTGCTCGCGTGTTCTTTCCGACTGACATGCTTCACCCTTCTCCAGAGCCATGTCACAATTTTCTAGTCTCTGAATGTCTGCTTTTTTTCAATGTCCACGTTTCAGCTTTGTATAAGACATGCCAAATCACAGACTTGATCATTCTTCTTTACTCGTCCCATGGTTGAGCAATTTGTTATAATTAGTGGATGCATTGTTTGGCATTGTTTTTTAGTGCATTTCTTAATGGCTGTGATCACCTTCTTAAAAGATGTTTCCCGAGTGTTTAAATTGCAATGGGTGGGGTAAAGAAGTTGACCATTTATCATGAACTCTATTTCCCCACCACCACTTGCTCCAGTCTTCATAACTTCTGTATTTCAACATAGTTTTCATTTTGTAAGCTTTTACCACTTCTGTAATCTGATCTATTAGGAATCTGCTGATCTTCTGCTGCCCTAGCTACCAGAGTCTAGGCATCTGCAGATCTCATTATCTTTACCAATTGACCTACATTGACACCTTCCTGCACTCCATCTAGTATGCTTTCTTAATCATGGATTCTGTAAAGATATCAAAAAGCAATAGTGCTAGGACAGAACCTTTCCTCAGCCCATTTACAATTTCACCAGATTCGTTTTCACCAAATACTGTCTTGATTGGAACAATCCATCCCATGTGCAAAGCTATAATCGTGCTTTAATCAATTCAGTCAACTCTGATCACAGCTTTTGCCGAGCAATACAGGAAACAATTTCAAATGTTTTATAGGATCAATATGGATTCTAATAGAATACTGATCAGTAACAACAGATTATCTGATCCTGCATCTCACTGCCACTTGTGGATCCTTGCTGTTAGCTCCTGTATTTCGCTTACAACAGTGATTACATTTCTAAGGTACTTCTTTGGCTGTGAGGCATTTGGAAATTTCCTGAAATGAGGTGAGTGAAAGGCACTATTTAAATGCATGTGCTGTTTCTTTTAGCATTGCTGGACTTTCAGAACAAAAAACACCACATTTTAAATGTTCCAACAGCAGAACAAGTCTTAACATTTTCTTCCATTTGCGCATACCGAGATGTTTAGTCCTTTGTTCATAATTACAAACTACTTGTTTACCCATGTAGTTTTCCTCCCACAGTAATCTTCTCAGAAATGGATATGTTTTAAGGACAAAATACTATCCAATTTTAAATAACAGTGGTCAACAATAGATTAAAGGAATATACTGTTCTCTTCTTGGTTTGAAGTTTGTACACACACTCACGAGCATCATCCCAGTCAAGTAAATGGCTGCATCATCTTATGATGACAGGGGTTCTCAGAAAACATTCTCTGTTTGATGGCTGTCTGTTACTTTTACAGAAATTAGCTCTGGAGATATGAAGCTTTGAACTTTTTTTGTCAAAGGCACAAAAGACTATGACTACTAATTGTTTCAACATTATCAAAATTTTATTCCAATACAATTAACTCATTGGCAGATAGTTCTGCTTATAATCAGGTCTCAATTATCATGTTTCAGCGAAGTCATTTTGCATTCATGAAACATTAGAATGTGATAGTCCACCACATAGTTAATTTTGTAAACTTAATATAAATAAAATTCATGCTGATTACCGATTAGTAGATGAGTCAGATTTTAGAATACACTGTTCCTATCCTTGCTCACAAGATTAGTGGACTATATTTTAACCAAATAATTGAATTTGAGTCAATGATCACGATGTATTATTCTTAAATCTATAAAATAGATCCATAAGCCTATCAAACATAAGTGACAGATGAATAAAATGGGCAAGGTAACAATTTAACATTTCCAGAATTGAAGTCAATCTGATTAGTTCTTGCAAACATTCTGTATCAGCATCTCCAATCTCACCTCTTTTTTTCTGCAGCTTCTCACTTATGCAAATCCTGATGGTTCAATCTCAGTTTTCTGCTTATTCTTGAATCCCATATTCAAGTTAATACCAAACCGCATATTTCCACCTCTGACCCTGTCTCACTCTGACTTCTGCTGAAAATTCCAATTCATCCCGTGCTGCCTCCAGTCTTTTCTATTTAATATTCTCCTCACCAAACTTCCAAATTCCCACCTTACATGAACTAGAACTTATCCAAAGGTCTGCACCCACGTCTTCTTGTGCATTGAATCCCACTCCACTAACTACAATGATCCATTTGTCAGACATCAAATTCAAAATCTTTGACCTCTTTTACATCTTCTTGACAGATTAAACTCATTCATGAACAAGGATTTTATTTTCAACTGTCAGCTATAGAGGGTCTTAAATAAAAAAAACTGCTAAGTACTTTAAACTAAAATCTATGTAAATCTAAGTCAACTCTTCAGTGGAATGTTAACATTAGTAAACCAACAACATGAAAAATTCAACAAGAATAACCATACGCTGAAAGCTACATATATTTCCTAATGAAGCAAACATGTATACAGTGGATTGTCACAGAGATAGTATGAACTGCCGATGCTGGAGAATCCGAGATAACACAGTGTGAAGCTGGATAAACACAGTGGCCCAAGCAGCATCAGAGGAGCAGGAAAGCTTGACGTTTTGGGTCGGGATCCTTCGTCAGAAATCCCGACCCGAAACGTCAAGCTTTCCTGCTCCTCTGATGCTGCTTGGCCCGCAGTGTTCATCCAGCTTCACACTGTGTTATCTCTTGTGTACAGTGGATGTTTGTTTTTAATATACATAGGGGGCCAATGGACAGCATTTAAATAGCAAAGTATCTCATACATCAGCAGACAATGTCGCATTTGAGCTCACCTACAATTTTTTAGGGATGAAGTCAGGTTTGCATCAAATAAATGGGAAATTATTATTTCTTTGTCTCTGAAAATTCTTGACCGCAACATCCATGAAATGTAAAAGCGGGCAGAGACCTGTTACATACGCCAAGCATTCCATCTTCTTCTCCCTGCATTAAAACACTATGCCTTGTATGGTTCACTGGAAAAGGAATCAGACTAGTATCCTCCCATAATATAGTGCTGTGAGTCAGTACTTCAACATACAGAATTAATACATTAACACACAGCATCACATGCTACGCAAGTCTTGATTTCTGTAATCAGAACTGTCTGAGAAAATTTATTACATAAGATAATGTTGTAAAACATTTGATTTTAGTTCAAAATAATGCACACCTGAGATTTTATCAGAAAATCTTTCCAGGCATCATGGCAAATAATACTAACCTGTGACCTTAAGTTGTAAGTTATATTTATAAGTCTTGTTTTGGGATTGGATGGAATTTCAGTGCCTCAGAAGTTTAATTCTGGTCCTGAATAACGTACTGTAAATCAACAATTAAATTTGCTGTTTCTACAGCTACTTGCAATGCATTAAGTTTCACAGAATAAGAGTCCAATACTAATTGATCTGGGAGATACTCAGTAGGTCTCTCAAGGGGCAATTCTAGGCTTGTTATTGCCACCCCATTACCTGGAACAATCCAGTTTAGATTTGGTTCCGCTGTGTATAAACGGCAAGCACATCTAGAAAATACTTCTGACCAGTCTGTGTGCAGAGGGATCTTGGGCAGAACTGACCAACGATGGGAATACTTAGTATCAATGAAGTTCTCACCGCCATCATGTTCCAGTGATGAGGCAGTACGCTGCAATGAGCGGCAGAAACTGTCAGCAACAATTCCATATTCAGATCGAGAGCAGCCCAACTCTGCTAATGCTTCATCAGTCACACTTTGACGCTATGAAAACAGTTACGTTTAGAAAATGCTCCACAATCCTCTAGAAATTCATCACCAGCATATTTAAACATGCAATTTCTTAATTAGTGAAAATTAACTTGATTTTATCATTTAGTAATATATATATACCAAATTAAAGTAAATGTATCACTTGTTTTCACAGATGTTTGCAACTTTGATGGCAGCAAATTTACCACACTAGTGAGCAAAACTTCTAAATTTTCAGATTATAACAATCTGTTTGAACATTTTGCCCTACTTCTATTACATCATATTATACTCTGCATTTCTGTAATTATAAAACAAGGCAATGTTCAACAGACAATTTAGACCATTTTTGATTGAAATGAACGTAAACATACAGAAAACATACATGTTACCAACAAATCAAGTAAAAAGAATCCAGTTGCAAATCTGTAAAAATGGCTTTCAGCAATTCTAGCTTATACTTATTATCCATAACTGCTCAAAATAATAATGAATTGGATTAAAAAAATGCAAAGAAACCTAATAAAGGGTTCAAAAGATAGCCAACCCTATGAGGTAAGTTTGAATATTTTGTCATCTGAATCATGAGATCAAATTATTTTCTTTGAGCCCCCTTTGTTATTTTTGAATTGAGTTCATGTTTCTTTTGTTCATGTTTGCATTTATTTTTCCCTTGGTAGCAGGTATCATGGAACATACTGACAACCAAAGTGACCTATGCAGTTAATGTGCAATGATAGCCACACTAAAGCATTCAAGTTGTAAGACAAGCAATTTTCCATTACTTCATGTATATATTAAGTCTGCACACATCAGGAATCAAGGCCAATTTTATGTTTTTAGATCAAGATTAGAGTGACTAGTACAATGCTGGGAATGAAATGAAGACAGAAGAAAAGGAAAAATGCGTGAGGTGGACAGAGAGAGGTGACAGTAATAGATGGAGATGTGAGGGAAGAGAAACAGGGTGGGGAAGAGATGCGTGTTGGAGAGGGTAAGTGAAGGAGGAAGAGGGGAATGGAAGATGAGTTGCAGCAGACAGGAAGAATGGCAGTGTGCTTTATGCGAGGAGATAGTGGAATATTGGCAATATACTAGGAATACAGAGGCCTACGCTAATGTTTTGAGTAGACAAATACAAATCACACCACAACAGCTGGTGAAATTCAAAGTCAGTTAAGCAAATTTAGAATTGAAAGCTAGTCTCATTGAAGGTGTTATGATCGAGATGGGAGAAGTATAATGTCTTCCTTTAGTAGCGCTACTCCTTGGGCCTGCTATATAAATTTAACTGGTTCACCTCGTTCCTGATAGGGCCAATTGTACACTTTTCTATATTAGACTTAGAACAACAAGATTCAACAGCTTTATTTTAAATAAATGCAGTTTTTTTCAGTAATAGAACTTATTAAATGTAGGTGCAAAATTGGTTCGTGATGTCACAATATAGACGTTTACCCTTCTGAATAACTCAAAACACACTTACAAATGTACACTGGGTGAAGGGGAGGGAGTAAGGGGAGAGGTTGAGGGGAGAAATCATATTTTCTCTGCAGGGATTCACTTTAGGCGGAAAACATTTCTGGCCAATAAGTCATAGTTCTGGAAGGCAAAAATAGGACAAGACTTAAGATATTCAGATGGCGGTCAGACTGATTTTCTGGCATGTGTAGATGGGTGTCACCAAATGTAAGCAGTTGGCCCTGGAATTTTGCAAGGAAACACAGTACCGGAAGGCGTAAACAGAATTCACATTGGATTCATCACAAAGATGCTTCAAAAACAATGTGCGCTGACCAACTTGTTCACTTGCTGGCTTCTCCAGCTGAAAACCAAAACCACCTTCAAGCCTGCAAAACATTGCTTCAACAGAACAACCAGAAAACCTAGTGGTAAAAATGGTGAGGTGTCCTTAATGATGTGAGCTCAAACAACAAAGATCAACATAATCTGGAATGATGTGGTTTCTAAGAAATATTTTGCTGAAAAACAAAACTATCCTTTCAATGTCCTCTTCAAATAAAAAGCCTAGAAAACTCCACAATCCTTTAAAATCAAATTCACAAAAAATACTAAATATGAAGCTGTAATAACAATGAGGACCATTAAACTATCATCAATTGGTGTAAAAACCTATCCGGTTCACTAACGTCCTTTAGGAAAAAAATACCTACCACCCTTTTCTGATCTTGTCCTTCGAGTGATTTCATATTCACATAATATAGTTGACTCTTAAATTCCCTCTGAAATGGCCTAACAAGCCCTCAGTTCAAGATCAATTAGGGTTGGGCAACAAATGCTGGTCTTGCCAGTGATGACTACATACCAAGAAAGGATAAAAAAAAAAGGCTGCAGGAGAAAAGAACAGAGTAGAAAAAGTTGGGTGGAGACATTGTGGAAAGGGAAAAGGGAAGAAAGAATTGGACAGGATAGAACAGGAATGGAAGAAGATAAAATAGGAAGGAAGGAGAGGGTGAAAGGGAATAGAGCAAAAGGGCAGAGGAGGAGCTGCTGTTCATGAGGACTGGGTGAAGTGCCAAATACTATGACTCAGTGATGGTCTTGCAATCATGTAATCATCAGGTAGCATCAGTTGGTGCTTGACCATTCCATAATGTTGCACTTTTATTATTTTCTACAGGTACAGTATCTTTGGATCATGGCCTATTTTATTATTTTCATGCATTGTTGATATATTGACAAATTACTCATTTTGTAGCAAATAGGATGAAGCGAAGGGCAAGGCAAGTAAGCACAATTCACAAATTTTGAGGCAATACACATTGTGTTCCACAATTTTAAATTGTTTGTTGAGTCATGTTATTAATTTTACCTAAACAACATTTGCAATAATTTTGGCAACTAAGCAATTACACTGTATGCAACACAGGGCTCTTCTGCAACACTAATCAAAGAACTGGGAGCTAGAACATCAAGGTGCTGCTGTGCCACCATTGATGGGAAAGTATAATTACAAAATGACAAATTTATATAGGCAGATTCCATTCTTACTGAGGTTGGTCGAATTTATAATCAAGGAAAATGGACATTGTAGATGCATTTATTCTTTTTTTTTCTCCAGTTTGTCATTTGTCTCATGAGAAGAGACAAAAATTCTTTATTGCATTCATTACAAGTTCTTATATATAGAAGAAAATTTCTATAGATCAACCTTAACTGAAAAAATATAACGTTTTTAGATGTGACCAATAAAGAACACACCTTATGTCCAACATAAGTAGCCAGATGGAATTCAGTACAACCTCCTCCTAGTACAGCTAAAGGCTCTTTGAGTGTAAGTCGCAACACATGTTCTGCAGATTGACAGACAAGCTAGAACATACAGATAGATAAAATTAACAAAGAATGTAAGTTGAAGTGGAAAATTCTGACACAACTAGCATTTTCATTGCCAATGTATCCAGTTGCATATGTTTGTAGGAACAGATAATGTTACCATTAGAGATAACAATTCAAACATTATTTACAAGTATACATTTTCTAAATAAAAAGACTACAGATGCGTGAAACAAAAACCCTTGAAAGATACTGTAAATAGAAATATTTCTAATGGAATGAGACATGGTCATTTTGAATTGAGTCCTGCATGCCACTTTATCTGTTACTTCTCTCTGATTTTACTGTTACAAAATCATTACTCGAACACCAGTAAGGTTTAAAAGGATCAATGACTGGGCTAATTCTTCTTTAAATTCCTTGCTGTTGCATTGTAGAGAAACACTGAACAAATTATTAAAAAGCAAAATTATCAAAAAGCATCTGGATGAAGGGACTGGGGGCATTCTGGCTAAGTTTGCCGATTGTACGAAGATAGGTGGACAGGCAGGTAGTACTGAGGAGGTGGGGAAGCTGCAGAAAGATTTAGACAGTTTAGGAGAGAGGTCCAGGAAATGGCTGATGAAATTCAATGTGAGTAAATGTGAGGTTTCGCACTCTGGAAAAAAAGAATACAGGCATGGACTATTTTCTAAACGGTGAGAAAATTCACAAATCAGAAGTGCATATGGGCCCAGGATTCTCTAAAGGTTAACTTCCAGGTAGAGTCCGTAATTAAGAAAGCGAATGTAATGTTGTCATTTATCTCAAGAGGGTTGGAATATTAAAGCAGCGATGTGCTTCTGAGGCTTTATAAGGCTCTAGTTAGGCCCCATTTAGAATACTGTGTGCAATTTTGGGCCCCACACCTCAGGAAGGACATACTAGCCCTGAAGCATGTCCAGCGGAGATTCACACGGATGATCCCTGGAATGGTAGGTTTAATGTATGATGAATGGCTAAGGCTCCTGGAATTGTACTCATTAGAGTTTAGAAGGTTGAGGGGAGATCTAATAGAAACTTACAAGATAATATATGGTTTAGAAGGGGTGGATGCAAGGAAGTTGTTTCCGTTAGGCGAGACTAGGACCCGTGGGCACAGCCTTAAAATTAGAGGGGGTAAATTTAAAACTGAAATGAGACGACATTTCTTCAGCCAGAGAGTGGTGGGCTTGTGGAATTCATTGCCGCAGAGTGCAATGGAGGCCGGGACGTTGGATGCCTTCAAGGCAGAGATCGACAAATTCTTGATCTTAAAAGGAATCAAGAGCTACGGGGAGAGTGCAGGGAAGTGGTGTTGAAATGCCCATCAGCCATGATTTAAATGGTGGAGTGGACTTGATGGGCCGAATGGCCTTACTTCCACTCCTATGTCTTATGGTCTTAAAATACTGTGGATGCTGGAAATCTGAAAACAAAAAAATTCACTGCAGAAACTCAGCAGATCTGGCAGTACTTATGGACAGAAGGAGAGTTAATGTTTTAAGTCCAATAATGACCCTTCTTTGGAATTGTGCAAGTTATAAGATCCCATCTTCATTCTTTAGGATCCAGTGAATTAGACTTCATGATGTGCAAACGTCAGATGTAGAGATAACAAAAACAAAACTGAACTTGAGAAACTGATGAATCGGATTTTATTTCCCAAATGTTTCTAACTATTTGTTTTAGTATCTTTAGCCATTTTCATTGGGAGGAGCAACTAATCCTTTTGTGCATTGCTTTTTGGTAATATTACATTACTATCGCATTCAAGTTTGTTTTAGAAAGTTCTGTAAATCAATTAATTTCACATATGAACACAATAAATTAGATACCTTAAAAATCAAAAATCTCCCCAACTTTTCACAATGTAACTTCAGAGGGTAACCAGCAACAATAGCCTGTCCTTCCCAGAACTTACTTCATAAAAGGAGCAAAAGAACAAGTTTTCTGCATGAAATTAAGTGATACATAGGGTGTTTGCGCTGGTGTTAGCAAATACAACCTTTCTTTATAGTGAAATAATACATTATTTTATGTCCCTACAGTACATATGAGCTTGCAGACCTGTGATAAGAATTTGCTTGCGAGTGGAAAGAAGTTGCATTGTTGAAAAAAGTATTAATATTAAATTTTTTCACAGCCTTCTAAGATAGAACTTCAAGCTTCCTTTAAGAATGAATTCCAGTTTTGTAAAAGTTCCATGTGTAATGTAAAAGCAATTTTCTTATCCTGGTTAAATTAAAACTATTAGTTTCACTTAACTTGCTCTTCTTTAAAACAAAGAATTCCTAGGTCCTAACCTTGAGAAGAGAACAACCTTTGTCCTCTTATCTTGTCTTCATAGTTCAATGATTCAAAATGTCATTGTGCCTGCCCCCCCCCCCCCCCACCCCAGTCCTTTCTAATGCATCAATGCCTCTTAGATCTGGTGGCCAATACTGCAAACAATAGTGTAAGCACCGTGCTGTGCAGTACTTAATAAATTTCCTTAGAATTTTACGATTTTATCAATATAGTTGAATATTCACACTTTAGATGTTTTCAAAGTTAATAGGTTATAAAGAATGTCAACTTATTTTATGCTTCAAATATCATGAAACTTATTACTGCCTAAAATTGCTACTGAATTTTCTTTCTGACTAAAACCAGTTCTTTGCAACAATGAATGCTAAACACCATTTGCTGATTATTAGCCCATGTAATGAGTGCCTCTGGGTCCCTTTGACTATCTGACTCTACTAACATTCTGCTGTTGTATACTTTTCTGTGTCATCAGCAAATTTAGAAATTCTACTTCTAATCCTCTAATCTAGCTCATTTGTAGTCTGTGAAAAGTAGAGACCTGGTGACTGGGTCTGCGGCATTGTCCACTAGACATCTCCCAGTTCAAATAACACACATTTATAATTACTCTGAGTTTCCTGTTGTCTAACCAGTTTTTCATTCACTAATTCCACCAGTCCTTAGGACCCTTTATCGAACAGCTTTTGAAAACCAAGAAGCTTATTTTCACAGGATGCCACAGACTCCAAAGGGGCCACATAGGTTTGTGAGAGATTTAACATAAAGGTTTGGAGGGAACTATACCCCTGAGAGATTACCTTGTTTTCCAGAACCCTTATTGTGAGTTTTAAACCCTATTGAGTAACATCCAATTGTGGAATTAAAAGTTATATTTATAATTTCTACCCTGAGAGGAATTCTATACAATCAAAATCTATCGATTTTTGTCATCATCCAGATATTTTAGAATCACAGGCTCAAAAAGCCCTTCTTGAAGGGCTAACATCAGGTTAAAAAAAATCACATCTACTAAAATGTCCAGTTTAGAGTTCAAACACTTCTTAATATGCACAGGAAGATTGTTAACTGGAAAAACACAATCTCCAAGTTAAATTGCCAGAATAATGAATTGCAAATGAGATTTTGATCATTTTCATTTACCAATGGGCAAACCACAAGAATTATTTCTGCCAATTGTAAATTGGTGGGTACTCTTTCGAAGAGTCGAGGAATCTGTCATTAACTAATTTAATTCTGTAATCTTGCTCCTTTAGTATAATTCCTTTGTGGCAAAGTGTGATCTGTCTTGTTGAGCATGCTTTACTCTGTTCAGCTACAAATGTCAAGTTCTGAAAAAAACTTGAAGCAGTTAGTAATCAATATAATAATTTTATGCAGTTCCATTCTTTGGTGCGTGGATGGTTTTTAATAGGACAAGAAAACAAATGACTGGAACAACTGTAGGCCTAGCAGTCTTGCTTGAACTCATTGCTTAAACAATGTCCTGGAATTCTTCCCATTAATGGTTTTATGAACCTTGGTGACATTTTTGCCTCAAACCATATCATTCAGATGTGAATTAGAACAGTTTGACACATCAACCATTAGTTTAATAAGGAGAAGGTATCTTCGAGCATATTACAAAAAATTTTGTCAGAAATTATTTTTAAATTTAAAATTGTTAACCAATGAGCTTGGTCAGCAAACTTTACAGTGATATAAAAGTTGAAACAGATACATTGCCACACTGAATTTTATTTTACAATGGTAAGAGCACCAAATGATGAAACACAGGATTACACAGTAGCGCTACATATATGTTGAAATATACTATTTTCAATGGCAATATCTTATATTGTTTAAAGTAACCATTATTAGAAGGATGCAACCTTTGCCTAGGTGACCTATTGGGAATCAATAAAAATACTTCCATTGATCACCTTTCTTGATCCCTGAACATCTCAAACTGCGTTACAGTGGTGACATACAAATGGTCTTGAAGTTTGTCTGCTTGCAGGATTTTGATGTTGAAAATGCCAATTTTGCCTTTTTTGTCTATTATCCTGCCTCAGCTGCCACTGCTGTTTTCATCCAAATTGTGGACACAGCCTCAACAGTTTGTTTTCTTATATAATCAAGAAAATAGAACCATATCAATAAAGCTGATTTTTCTGGTTCAAATGAATTGTGATTCTGATGCAGTTGCCATTTACAGGTTTTGTGAAAGCTGTTACTTTGAAAGATAATGAAAAATCACTGTTTTAGACTGAGGGGGTGGCACACTCAATACAAAAATACAACATGCAGATAATTTAACCTACCTTCAGCTCATTCACTCCAGCTTCACTTCGATTGCATAGTAACAAACTACACACAGGCTTATTCTCATTTGGAATCAGGTGTAGGAATTGCTTGAAACCAAACTTCACTACGCACAGGTTCTTAATAATGCCATAGCAGTCAGGGGGAATAGGATGATAATATGAACTAATGGATTGTGCACCTAGTAAATTAAAAATGGCCAAAAGTTACAAAATTGTAGGCATTATGAAGGAGCAGAATAATCTATGACCCAAATGCACTTAAAATTTGGAAAAATTTAACAACATTCCATTACAAATTAACATTTCAGATACTGCAGTACATCAATAAAAATCGCTAAGTCAAACATAAACTAATGGAACATGTTAAGCTATTACACATACTCAAGTGCGAAAGTTTGATGATCAAAAAACTGAAGAATGAATAAACAATTTAACAGAGCAAGTGTCCTATTGAATTAAACCTTCAGAAAAAAAACTCTTATTAATAATATTACTATGCAACAATTGGAAGCCATTCATCCCATCATGCCTGTGCTATCTCTTTAAAATTAGATTCTCTCTTTTTAGCAGTGTTTATTCAGCAGATAAGAATGAAAAATAAAATGTATTTGTTATGCTTGTTGTATAACAACCTTTTGAAATGTTGGCAATTGATCAACTATTTGTGATTCTGATGTACCTGCCATTTATAAATTTCACAATAGATTCTCCTGGTGCTGTTCGACAGGTATAAAAATTTTCTGCATTGTACTAAGAGGATGGAGCTTCCACCAGGAAAATCATTTTACTCAGGTATGGGAATCACCTAACCTACCTTCAGCTCATTTACTCTAGCTTGACTTTGATTTCATAGAGGCAAAATACACACATGCTTGTTCTCTTTAGGAATCAGATGTAAAAATTGCTGGAAACCAAATTTCACATCACACAAAGGTTGTTAACTAGAATAGATTGAGAATTGGTTGATAGACAGAACACGAAGTAGGAATAAACAGGCCATTCTTAGGACAATAAGGTCTTACTACTGGGCTGCCTCAAGGATTAGTGCCAGGGGCACAGCTGTGCACAGTCGATATAAATAATTTGCGTATAGGGACGAAGCGTAATATTTCCAAATTTGCTGCTGACACAGAACCAGGTTGAAATGTGTGTCTGAGGAAGATGCAAGTAGGCTTCAAGCAGGTTTGGTGAAGTTAAGTGAATGGAAAAGAACTTGGCTAATGGAATTTCAGGTGAATAAGTATTAATTATCCACTTTGGCAGAAAAAAACACAAAGACTGAGTATTTCTTAAATTGTGAGTGTTTGGGAAGTGTTAAGAGTCCATAGGAACCTGGGTGTACTTGTTATGGGTCAATAAAAGCTAGCACGTAGGTATTATATACACTAAGAAAGGCAAATAGTATGTTAGTCTTTATTGCAAGGAAATTTGAGGACAGAAGTAAAGGTGTCCTGCTGCAATTAGGGCGTTGGTGAGACCAATGCTGTTCTCTAATACAGCATAAATGTTGGTTTCCCCATGAATTGGTATTCAGACAAATGGGCTTCATGACTAAAAACCATGCCATTAGAGAATCTAGTCTACTGAGTTTATGTCTCAGGACTTATATACTTATGGCATCTCAGGTTCCTCCATCTGCAGTGATAATTTTAGCTTTTACATCTAGGAAGCTTCCTATTATTTAACATTTGCAGACATGACAGATAATTCCCATCTTCTTCGACCACCACAATTACAAGCATACAAAGCGCACAGGCCACTAGATCGTTTAGCAAGATTCAGTGATGTGGGGCACAATTTCTATTTGTTTGCTAAATGATTTGGCACTGTCATGAAGGCCTCAAAGATGAACAATGGAGATAATTTTTGTCATCAATGCTAATGATTCCTTCATTGGCTTAATGCCCATTTTTTGAGAAACAATTTGGTACCTTCTACAACTTTGGAGGGCCTCAACAAATGTAATTTGTTATTGTTATCACTTTAATCTTACACACTCCATTTGTTTATTTTTGCTGCACTCTGTAATTTGACAATGTATTATTTATCCAATTGTTCAAAATGTTACAGCAAAACTGAAATAAAAACTGTTTTTCCAAGATACTTTTTTTTAATGTAAGAAGGCTATTTTCAAACTTGATCCCAAGTAGATTCATTTAAATGTGTAACTAGGGTTCATACACTTTTGCAATACATCGTATCTGAAAGTCCTTTTTTTCGGCAATAATTCACAAAGCAAGTTAAAGTTGGAGTTAATTGTAAAAGGCTGCAAAAATATACCTATGGCACAATAACTTAAGAAGATGATTTGCAAAATATTTAATTACTTGAAATCGGCAATCTACGCTTGACTTTATAGTAAAGATACCAACATATTTCGCTGTCACTGAGTGGTACTCGGAACGTTTATAAATCTTTTAATTTTATGGCTTTTCAATACAAATAGCCTTTACCTGCTATGTTAGTGACTTAGGAAGGCAATGTAAAAATGGTGGGTGAGTTTTGAATTGTGGAAATATTAAATATGGTTAATAAGCCTTATAAAATACCCATAGATTTATACCAATTGTCATTTCATATGCTAATTACAAAACCACAGAAATTGAATTTATACAAATATTGCAAATATAATAAGCAGTACACGTACCACTTAATTTGCATATGCTCCTGAGAAAAACTTGAGGAACACACTCACACATGCAACATCTGTAAATTACCGTACTCAGCTAATTACAGGCTCAAAATAAAAAGGTACAGTAAACTGTCAACCCTCTATTAGTCTCCAAATAATTATTCAGTAACAGAAGTCTGTTTCATGGACTAACCCAGTAAAATTTTACAGTGTTACTATGGTGTGAATAACTTAAGTTACTGAAAAATACAACTTTCAAACATTCCTCTTAATTATCACGAAATGCTGTGGTTTCATCAGTGCTGATCAGTAATTCCTAATCTGGCAGCGGTGCTCCTTCAACCTTAAATAGAAACACTCTATTTAAAATTTAAGTTGTAAGATAACTTAGTGCAAGACATTATAAATGTCTAAGATCTATATGCAAAATGGAGTTCAATGTTACAAATTTTTTTGGATTTTGATAATTGCAAGTGCAACCTTAGTCTTTGAGTTCTCTCTGAATTAGTGGACTAAATTATTTACATCTGGTGATTTTTATGAGGTAGTGGATTAGCACATTGCTTTTTCATACGTAGGACTTTGGAATAAATCCAGTCAATACTCATCCAGTCAAACACTTCAATGGACAACAGGCATAAAGCTAGACACCAGGATACATGAACATCAACTAACCACAAAACGACATGACCCAGTATCACTAGTATCCTTACATACAGACGAGGAAGGACACCACTTTGAGTGGGACAACACATCCATCCTAGGACAAACAGAGACACGCACGAGAATTCCGAGAGGCATGGCATTCCAACCGGAACTCCATCAACAAACACATTGATTTGGATCCAATCTACCATCCCCTGAGAAAAAGATTAGGAAATGACATCACCAACCCAAGGAAACCTAAACAGATAAATAGAAAGCGGGACATAACACCAGTGCTTCATCGGAGGCTCACTGATGACGTTACCTAGAATGGTGACGAAACGTCTGAAAACTAACCTTCCAGCTCAGCAAGCAAACTCACATCCAGAAACTCAACCTGAGCTACAAATCTTCTCAAAACTCGCTTGTTATTATTTTAATTAGGGTTTGAGAAATTTATTTTTGGACATATTGCACAGAATTTTTGGAAACTTGATCGAAAAGAATGCTGTAATACATTGCGCAGACTGTAATCCAAAAGACTAAACAAATTCACTGCATTGGTACTGTCTGTTTTTGCTGGCCAACTTCCTCAATGTTAACTTCTGACAAATTTGTCTACTGTTCATTAGCTGTCCCCAAATACTAGAACAACTCAAACAAGTATCCTACATTTACACAAGCTTTCCACAGGTACAGATTTGAGTAAAAGGTTAAGTGTTGATGAATGAACAGTCATGTTATTGAAGCTTTTTGTCTTTCACCAACAAGAGAAATAAACTTCAAATGGAACAACAGCCTGTACAGAATGAGGAAAAACGGATGCTAATTGCTTGAGGCATTACCATGAAGAATACACCAATTTGAGGTTAACCATACACTTTTCTGGTCCAAAAGATGGTATTTCTGAGTTTGTGAGATATACAGTGAGCAATGATCTGATTCAGGTAGCCATCATATGCAGGCTAGTATGAATGTACCCTATTTCGGAATCAAATTTGCTGAGTTAGCAAATGGCTTGGGCCCAATTACAAGGTTGCCAATTAGGCATTATAGTGTATTATAATAGAGCTTCTGTGGTGCAGTAGTGGCAAGAGCATATCTGAGATAGGAGGCCCAGGTTCACATCACATCTGCTCCAGAGGTGTGCAATAACATCTCTGACTAGGTTGACTGGGTTATCTATAGCACATTATAACTATAGGAATTCGAACAAGTGCTTAAACAGTAAACATAGGCTTGCTGAAGACAGTGATAGAACACTGATTTGCAAATTTCTCAAGCAGCATGTCAAGGAGGGAAGGTTGTTGGAATACTTTATTTCAAAGCTAAATTTGAGGTATAGATATTCAAACATCCAATTACAAACATTGTAGGATGGCAGGGACCAAGACGATTAATTGTGCAGTTGTACTGTGCTCATTTATTTTCTCTTTAATGAGATTTACACTATTATTTGCATATTAGAGTGTAAATAACTTATGGAATCAAAGAGCTAATTAAAGATTGAAATAACTTCCCAACACACATAGACAAGTTTGATGGGTTTCAAACATAAATTTGAATGAAGAAGTACTTAACGGAGGAATGTAGCATCTGTTTGCATGTTTTACAGAGACTTCTGGTTGCTTACACTAATTTCATTGCTTTGGCGTATAAAAATAGGATTGGCAAGACAATTTGGTGTTCAGTATTGATTGACAGAGAAACTAGCATATCTTCAGATCCAGATGATCCCATCATATTTGTTGCCTCAATAGAAACATGTGAGAGGAGCTAGAAAATAAGAGGGTATGGAGAAAAACAAAGTTTTCTGAGATCACAAACATATACTGAGGTGTTCTGTAAGAATCTATCTTGGCACTACATCCGAAATTCTCTTTACTTACGAATTCAGAGACACTTGCTGATGACTGCATTGTGAGGGACTGCAGGAGAGACTGAATGAGCTATGGGTAGCAAATGAACCATGGAAAAAAATGTTTTGACTGGAACAGGAAATAAAGAATTGCATTCAAAACGGCAAGAATTTAAATTGAGTAGAGGGCAGAGCCCACTGGCATGTAAATACACAAGTTACTTAAGATGACAACAGAAATAGGAAAAGCCATAAGATGTCAAACAGATGCCTGATTTTTGTAAAAATATGAATTAAAAAAGAAGAAAATGTCCAAAACCTTCGCTAGATGGTATATGTTGGGCAGTTCTGGGCAGTCCTTTGTAAAGAGCATAAATAACATTAGTAACAATGCTTCAGAAATTTAAGGAATGACTTAAAAATGTTGTTTCTATGGGCTGTCATAGACCAAAATTTAAAGGCAGTACTGAGGGAGCACTAGAGTCTTTTAGATCACATATTAAACTGAAGTCCCGTCTACTGTTCAGGAAGAGAAAAAAAAATCCCCCAATACTGCAAAGAACAAAAGGGACTGCTCCCAGTATCCAAACCAAAATTCATTTTTAGAATAACTAATTATCTCTCTTTCACTCTCTATTGTACATGTGCAAAATGGCAGCTTGACTGCCTGAAAAAAGCAGCTGACTGTGTTTCTGTGATAATGGGAACTGCAGATGCTGGAGAATCCAAGATAATAGATGAGCACAGCAGGCCCAGCAGCATCTCAGGAGCATAAAAGCTGACGTTTCGGGCCTAGACCCTTCATCAGAATGTGTTTCTAATTTATTGGTGGTAAAGTGCTCTGTGATGAAGAATCTGAAAGGGGTATTTTTGTAGAATCTGTCTTTAGAAGCACAAAAAGTGTTAAAGGAGAGATTAGAAAAATATATTTAATACACAGTATTGAATGGGAGACTTCTTAAGGCAGTCCAGGTCAGCTACGCACAGCATACATTTGTTGAGCTAATGGAATGCTATCATTTTCACTAGCCTATTTCATTTTTTATTACATGGAATTGAAAATCTCACATTTCCTGCATCCATTGTCATCTCCTCCTCAGGTGTAGGAAAGGCCAGTATTTCTAGACTGTCACTAATGCTCTTTAAATCCAACTATATTTTCAATTTCATGCTCCAGTGCTACAATTTATTTATATCTTATTTCAGGAACACCTTCATCGCATGCACTATACAACTAATGCATTTTAAACAATGTTTAAAAACATTGGACTTCATTACACGTGATTAAATTTGCAATTTGTTCTTTCACTTAATGAGTTTTCTGCATAAGGCATTGTGAAGCCTACATTTAAATAATCATTGCAATTGACAGAACAGAATGTAGCACTGAATGACAGTATGCAAAAATTATTTTCCACTCACTTTGTTACAGAAATAGGTTTTGCTTTGCTAGACTTGTGAAACACAATATTTCTCCATCTGATATGTAAGGTCAATGACTGACATTTGAACTAAACTGCTCCTACTTGTCCAAATCTGATTTGGTCTTCAGATGAAAGGTGTGCAAAGAAAAGTTTGTGGCTAAGAACAAATCCTTATAGGGTTCAGCATTTCATCAATGTCAAGCTCTCAGCGTAAATTTTATTGCCAACCATTATTCCCATATCTATTCTGTAGTCACTGCACAAAACTACCCAAATGATATTTTAAGCTACCTTAGCTATAAGAAGGTTACTGTTATCCAACAGGTTCCAGGAATGGAGGGTGCTGGTTAATCAAGCATATCGATAAACAAAGATGCAAGTTAAGATCCACATTTTCATCAAATCAGAAAGCTCCTGAATGATCACACAGTAATGCAGGTGTTGAGATTCCACAACAGATGGAGCATGCAAATCTAGTGAGCTGCACCAAAGGAATATGACATTGTGGACTTGGAAGGACCAGAGTGAAGGCAGGCTGCTCATCATGACTACCAATGAGTGTGGCAATTATGAGCAATAGCGAGACAGTTGGAATTGATGGGGAATGTAGATTAATACTGATTTCTGATGGATAAGAAACACCTCCAGTCAAGAAACAGACCCACTCACAGAATTCTGGTTAATAGAGAATTCGGTGGCAGATATCAGGAATTTTAATGTGTAGGTACTCAACCTTAATTGACCCATTTTTTGAAACCTGTTCAAATCAGCCATCTACACTGAAAGCTGTAACATTCACTCTAATAGGTAATAATAATCCAGACACTCAGACCAATGCTCTGGAAATATGGGTTCAAATCCCATTGTGGCAACCGGTAGAATTTAAATGCCGTCAATAAAATCTGAGATTGAAAGCTGGCCTCAGTACTGGTGACCATGACAACTATCACTGGTTGTCTTAAAAATACATTAGATTTACTACTATTCTTCAGGAAAGAAAATCTGCCAGTCTGACCTTTGTGTGACTCCAGATGCAAAGCAAGGTGGTTGACTTTCAAATGCCCTCTTAAATGGTCCAAGTCACTCAGTTTTAAGGTCTTTTAGGGATAGGCACCAAACTCTTGCCTTACCAATGAAGCCCATATCTCATAACAATGTAATTTTAAAAAATGACGTTTCTTGATTGAAAACTAATTTTTCTCATATATTGATCACTATAATTTCATATTTTTCCAGTTTAGATCCTCTATTCTGCACAATTCCTCAGCCTTTGCACATTCTCCCTGTGTCTGCATGGGTTTCCCCTGGGTGCTGGGGTTTCCTCTCGCAGTCCAAAGTTATGCAGGCTAGGTGAATTGGCTGTGCTAAATTGCCCATAGTGTTCAGTGATGTGTAGATTAGGTGGGTTATGAGGGATGAGTCTGGATGGGATTTTCAGAGGGTCAGTATAGACTTGTTGGGCTGAAGGCCCTGTAGGGATTCTATGATTCAAAGTAGGCAGGTTGGTTAGTGTGCTCCCAAGTCTCTCTGCTGGTCACTTATGTATGGGCAATCATGCAAGAGCAATGTGTGATGAGCGCACATTTTCTCTTGTGTTATTTTGCCACCTCTTACAGCCAGTATGGATGACACAGAACTTATCATGTAGAAAACCGCAAGGGAAAACTTGATGACTAATATTATGTAGCAGACCACCAAGAATTTGTTTTTTAAAAAAGTGTTAAAGATAGCACCAAATGTTGAAAGGAATGATGAATTCTTAGGTCATGTTGCTAATGTACTTATATCTTTCAAAACAGCCTTCTGAGGTCTTTTTTGCCAACTAGGTGCAGATATTAATTGGTGTTAAGTAGAATGGGAATCTAAATGGCAGGCAATTAATCTATGGCTAAAAGGACATTCAGTTACATTTACGAAAGGAAACTGGTTTTGAATCACATAATTAAATAAGTTACACAACTAGGTTAATGACACCATTCTCATGATTTTAAGAAAATCTTACCACAGATAACTGATGTAAAGCACAAGTTATTATTTTGGAACTATAAAATATATGTTTATATTTCTTGCAACCTAGCAATAAGTCTTAGGGAGTTAAAACAAAAAGAAAACACTAAACAACCAATACTAAAATGAAGAACATATGAACACTTTCATCTTCAAAGTTTGAACCTAAGCACAAACATCAAAGGCACTCGGTGAAGTATTGTTAGTGATTAACATACCGACCTGTTATTTGAATCAGAGGGTCCATGAGAGCAACTCCAAGTCTATCTCCTACCATCACTTGTTGCTCCTGAAGATATTGTTTTAGAACAGGATGGATTACTTTTTGGCATACCACAAGGTGAACTTGGTCACAAACTAGCTGTTTTCCCACTTTCAGCAGCTGTGCAAGTGATTCATCTTCTGGCCTGAAACCTGGTGTCACCTCCCAGGTTCCATTTCCACTGTCAACAACATCTCCTGACATGGAGACATTGAATACAGCAACCTTAATGTAACCAATTGTCAATTTTGTAATATCAACTGTTGTTGAAGGAGATGAAAATATCTCTATAAGGATCCCAGAAAGCACACAAGAGTCAGTAACACGTTGTCCCTCAATGGGAACAATCTGCATCTTTCCCAAAGATATATTATCTCCGATCACAGATGGTATTGAATAAAAGAATGCCTTTAACACTAATGAACTGATGTAGTCAGCTTCTTTTGTGGTCAGCATACAAGTAGGCTTATTTATCATCGTACGAACAAGCGAAAGCAAAGTCTTGCTGTTACTAAAATCTATTTGTATTTTGCAGCTACATTCTTCTGAAGTTAGATAGTCAAGGCAAATATTCAGAAGGTGTTTATGGATTTTGACAATGTGACTGGTTAATATGTTAAGTTGTTTTGCACTTTCAGCCAAATTACAGCAGAGAATTGCTGTAAATAGTCCAGAATCGCTAAATCGAGAAACATGATTCAGCACGGAAGCTATTAGTAACTTGATCACAGGATGGGACACAGAAAGGCTACGCAAAAGGGCTGAAGACTGTGATGTGGTTAAAACGTAGCCTCCTACAGCATTGTGAATTAGTTTAAGTCTACCAAATGGGCCATAACAGGACTCCACAATTCCTCTGAGAGTGGAAAGAGCCTGACAAAGAACATCACTATTTAACGGTCCGGAGCTGCACGAAGATGCTATTTTACGCACAATTGAGGCCATCATTCAGGTAGAGTGGAAGGTTTGAAAACAGCAAACTTGCAAGGATTAGTTGGTTTATTATTTGCAAAAGGAAACTGAAATTTAACATGCAGCACTTCACCTCTGCTCATTTAAAAGGTTGTACATTCCAAACGTGCCAGTCATATTATAGAAGATGAAAATAATTTGAAATTCCCATTGAAATATATTTCAACGTTAAACCAACCAGAAGAGCAAAATTTGGATGCATTGTAGAAGATTCATCTTGCTTGGCATTTCATTATTATTTATCTACATTTTTCTGCTTCAATTCTAAACTTGTTGATTTTTTTACAAATTTCTGCATCAAGTAGGTTACACTATGGATGCCAAGTAAGGACAGTCCTGCCACCAGAAGCCAATTTTTGCGTAGCCATCTTTTATTTCTCATTCTTCTGTAAGGATGCGACAATGAAATATTTGCATTCCAATTTATTATCTGTAAATAGAAAATACAGACAGTTAAATTGTGCTTAAAAAAATTAAGTTTTCCAATCATAGAATCTACATCATTGAGAAGACAACGTAGTCTATCATGCCGCTGGTTCTGAAACAGTTTAGTCCTAAACTTCAGCCTGGACTCCCCCATATACCTGTAAATTTGAACTTTTCAACTACATGCCCAATTGACTTTAAAAAAAATTATGAAATCTGATTCCACAGCTCTTTCAACTGAAGCCTATCCAGAAAGCGGTAAAGCTTTTTTTAAGAGTTTCTTAGTCTTTATTTTCCCAATTTTTAAAGACCCTGAGGAGTCTGGACAGGATGAATTATAGAAGAATCAAGAACTTGAGGTCACTGTTTAAAAATCAGGGGTCATCCATTTAAAATGGAACTGAGGCGAAATATTTTCTTTCAGAGTTGCGAGATTTTGCAACTCTATTCCTGAAAAGAAGGTGGTAGTAGAAGCTGTCCTTTACGCATTATTTACAGAGTCGTACGGCAAGGACTTCGGCACAACTCATTCAAGGTGACCAGGTTTCCTACACTGCGCGAGTTCCATTTGCTCGCATTTGGCCCATTTCCCTCTAAACTTTTTGGATCCAAGTACCCTGTCTAAATGTCTTTTAAGTGTTGTAACTGTATCCACCTCCAGCACTATCTCTGGCAGCTCATTCCATATCCACCAACCTCTGTGTGAACAAGTTGTCCCTCAGATCCGTTTTAAATCTTCCCCTCCTACCTTAAATTTATGCCCTCTAGTTTTGGACTCCCCTCTCCTCCTCTGGAGAAAAGACCTCAGCTATTCATCTTATCTACGACTCTTGTGATTTTATAAAACTGTTTCAGGTCATCCCCTCAGTCCCACTCGAGAGAAAAAATTTCCAGCGTCTCCTTATATCTCAAAACTTCCAAGCTTGGTAATATACTTGTAAATTCTTCTGCATCATTTCTAGCTGCTATATGCAGTGCTTCAAATGTGACCTTATCGATGTCTTGTACAGCTGTAACATGACGTCCCAACTCCTGTACTCAACACTTGGATTAACGAAAGCAAGTGTGCCAAATGCCTTCTTCACCACCATTTACCTGTGACACCGCTCTTAATGAGCTATGTACCTGCATCCCTAGGTTTCTGTTCATTTAAGGCAGAGATGTACTGATTCTTGTTAAGCGTTGGGGCGATATGTTTTCAGGGTTAGATGGGAATGCAGATTTGAGGTTAAAATCCGATCAGTCATGATTTTATTGCAAGGTGGGGCAGGGTCGAAGGTCTAAATGGTTGACATCTTGGTTTGTACAGTTTTAAACCCAGCATTCCAATTAATTTCTTAACCACCTTCTACATTTGCCCTGGCACTTCAAACATTTAAGAACCTGTGCTGCAGACTCTCAAGTTTATACATCCTCCTCAAAATAGCACCAAGCATACGATAATGTCTTTCCATGTTAGTGCTCCCAAAGTTTAAGCACTTCAAATCCAAACACAATTAAATTGCACCATCCATTTTTCAGTTTATTTTCTCACTTCTGTCTCCTTGTACTCCTGACACGTACCACTATTATACATAATTATTGTATTACCAAGACATGAACTGGTTGCCAATTTTGGAAATGTATTCAAATCTAGGTCATTTCAATGATAACAGTAATGGTTTTGCTGGACTTCAGAACATCGTACTAAGTTCACACATGTACCTATTGGATTACCATCAATGACATACCTTTGTTTAAATATCCTAGAAATGACAACAAATCCTACTTTTGTTTTATAAATGCAGCTTGTTGTGTTAACAGAGTTTGATTAAAAAAGTGTCAAATATGTACTCTTTCTGTTTAAACCCCTTTGCCTTTCTGTTGAGGCACCCACCCAAAAGATAGTCACCGTGTCCTCTGATCAAGGAAAGCAGGAAAGACCTGGAACCATCCACATACTCTCCCAAATCCATAATTAAAACTAAAAGGGATATTTGAACCTCAAGAACACACAGTTGTTTTCTTGTATTGCTACAGAATAGATAAGCTCCTGCAAACAAGCCGTAACCTAGTTTTGTGTATTTTTGCACACTTTTCAAACATCATAATTTGAGGTGATTTACCTACTCTTGACATAATTTATGAAGGGGGTATGGCTTACCCAGCAAATCGAATTACTAATTTCCCTTTGGTCGGCTTTCCTTTTGGATGATACTTGTCAAAACTTCTGGCTGTGGAATATAGTCTTGGTTTCTGTTCTTGAAGGTTTCACTAGACTTCATATTGTACCATCCCCAGTGAATCAGTGTAAGACTTGTTCCCATAACAATTAAAACTCTGTAGTTTTTCCAGACAGTTTTGAGACCCATGTCTGATTTAAACAGTCACCTGCAAATACAATAACATTTAGTCAGTGAGATATGAATGTCATACCATTTAAATAAGGTCAAAAGGACTGAAGAGTCAGGACAACAATGTTGGAGATTAGACATAGGGTGAAGCAAAGCCATTTGGACAACTGAAAATTAAGATTTCAAAATTAATGAAGTCAGAGATTGGAGTCGATTGCTGCAAAGAATGGGTGTTAGGATAGAGCTATCAGACTAAAACAAAGTTAGACCTTAGGACAAGTCAGGAATTAGAGAGATCAAATAATAAACCCAATCTTGAGTCAATGGGTTTGTGACTCATTTCAGAGATGAACAAAATACTAAGGTTGAATAAGGGCTTGTAAAAGCTAGGTAAGGAAAGGCTTAGCAACCTCAAACAAAAATGAAAAATGTTAGAGAAACTCAGCAGCAACAAAAACAAAGTTGCTGGAAAAGCTCAGCAGGTCTGGCAGCAGCTATGGAGGAGAAAACAGAGTTTACACTTCTGGTCCGATGACCCTTCCTCAGAACTGATGGTAGCTGGAAAACATCAGTTTATATGCAGAAAATAATGGAGGTGGGTGGGGTAGGGAGTAAACGACAGGATAGAGCCCAAAGAGAGAGAGAGAGAGAGAGAGACACAGTTGGACAGACAAAGGAGTTGCGAACAATCAGGCTGGGAGGGTGAATAATTATTAATAGGGACTGTTAGTGATGAACAACAGGGGATGTGTAGTGGCAGGCTATGTGATAACAAGACCTGGTGTGTGGGGTGGGGACTGGGAACGGAAGAATTTAGGCCCTAAAATTATCGAACTCAATATTGAATCCGGAGGGCTGTAGGGTCCCCAAGCAGAAATGAGGTGTTCTTCCTCCAGCATGTTCTGGGCTTCAGTGGAACGCTGTAGCAAGCTGGAGACAGAGATGTTGGCCAAGGAGCAAGGTGGTGCATTGAAGTGGCAGACAACAGGTAGTTCATGGTCTTTTTTGTGAGCAGAACATAGATCCTCTGCAAAGCGGTCGCCAAGTCTATGCTTCGTTTCCCCAATATAGAGGAGACCACATTGTGAGCAGCAAATGCAGTAGACTAGATTCTTGGGAGTGCAGGTGTCCTGGAGGGAACAGTTCCTGCGGAATGCGGACAAGAGAGAGGAGGAGAGGGGAAGGGCATGTGTGTCTGGTGGCGGCATCTTGCTGGTGTGGCAGAAATGGCATCTGAGAAACTCAGCAGGTCTGGCAGCATCTGTGGAGAGAAACTCGGGCCAACGTTCCAGGTCTAGTGAGTCTTCAGCAACTTCAGTAAAAACTTAAAGAACTGTGGATTCTGTAAACCAAAAATTAGAAATTGCTGGGTAAGCTCAACAGGTCTAACGGCATCTGTTGACAGAAGTCAGAAATAACATTTCAGGTCGAGTGACCCTTCGTCAGAACTGGGAACTTCCGTTGTTACTTCAACAATCTCAGTCTGGTAAATACCTTGGCAAAACAAAAACGCACAGAATGGCTTTAACTGTGCTCAAGCTGTTAAACATAAATACATTCCACATTAACCTACAGCCGGAGATAGCAGGAACTGCAGATGCTGGATTCCGAGATAACACACAGTGTGAAGCTGGATGAACACAGCAGGCCGGGCAGCATCAGAGGAGCAGGAAAGCTGACATTGCGGGTCGGGACCTTTCTTCAGAAAATTTACTGGGGGAGGCTGGGGTGGAGAAAGGGAGCTCAGAAATAACTTAACCTGGACGCTCAGATAGCAATGTCCCGTCTCTCAAGCAGCATGTGGGGGTGGGGGTGAAGAAAAATACATCCTGTGGGATCTTGCGTAGCTTGGAGTTTTTGATCCCAGCAATTTTTCGTGGAGTCTGTATATCTATAGGAACGGGAACGGCTTGAGAGAGTGAAAGATGCAAATACAAAGGAAAGGAGAAGCCTAAATTTTATGAGAGAGACAAACGAGGAAGTAACTGCCCTCCTCACGGTTCGGGAGCAACACTCCCTCCAGCTGAGTTGAGGGACTGCCCGGCCTGTACTCAGGGGTAACAAAGTGCGGGGCTGGATGAACACAGCAGGCCAAGCAGCATCTTAGGAGCACAAAAGCTGACATTTCGGGCAAGGGTCTGGGCCCGAAACGTCAGCTTCTGTGTGGATGGAGGGTCTAGCCCCCGAAATGTCAGCCTCCCTGCTCCTCCGATGCTGCTTGGCCTGCTGTGTTCATCCAGCTCCACACCTTGTCATCTCAGATTCTCCAGCATCGGCAGTTCCCGTTATCTCTGTACTCAGGGGTGTCGGGTTCGTGTTTGTTTGGGAGGGGGCGGTTTGAGGGAGCCATAAAGACGCCACCTCCCTGCCCTCAGCCTCTCACTCACCTTCAGCCACACCGCCATAGCTCACAGGACCCACAGGGCCTTCCCGTGTCCATCACGTTACTTCTGCTCCACCGAGTTTAGAAAAAAAAAGCCAATAAAATGAAGCGGGACTATCAAATCAAATGAACTGTTAGGGAATTTTTTTAAAAAAAATCAAAATAACACACACTGGCGGGACTGACCAGCAGACTTATTTTTTTTAAAAAAAATCGAAAATCAGGCACTAGTGTAACCAGCTATATTTTTTAACGACGGTTTTTTATTACTTTCTGAGGAGCTGGGGTTTTGCAGTGTTTTTTTCGGACGGGTGGTGTTTACAGGCTTTTATCCGGGTCGTTCAGTATCTTTATAGTTTCGGCCAGAGACTCGCCGGCAGCGAGCCGTTAGCGCATGCGCCGCGTGAACCCCGATTCAAACAGGTGGCGGATTCGAAACGGCCAGTGAGTGACCGTGAGTGGGGGAGTGGGTGGCGGTGACTGGGGTGGAGTAGGGAGGGAGTGTGGGGGTAGGAGGGGAGGAGGGTGGGGTGGGGTGGGGTGCGGGGGTAGGAGGGGAGGAGGGTGGGGTGGGGTGCGGGGGTAGGAGGGGAGGAGGGTGGGGTGGGGTGCGGGGGTAGGAGGGGAGGAGGGTGGGGTGGGGTGCGGGGGTAGGAGGGCGGGGTGGGGCGGGGGTAGGAGGGTGGGGTGGGGCGGGGGTGAGGGTGAGGGGGGGGTGGGGTGGGGGTGAGGGGGGGGTGGGGTGGGGGTGAGGGGGGGGGTGAGGGGGGGGTGGGGGTGAGGGGGGGGGTGGGGTGAGGGGGGGGGTGAGGGGGGGGGTGGGGGGGGGGTGGGGGTGAGGGGGGGGGTGGGGGTGGGGTGGGGGTGAGGGGGGGGTGGGGGTGGGGGGGGGGTGAGGGGGGGGGTGGGGGTGGGGTGGGGGGGTGAGGGGGGGGGTGGGGGTGGGGTGGGGGTGAGGGGGGGGGGGTGGGGGTGGGGGGGGGTGAGGGGGGGTGGGGGGGTGGGGTGGGGGGGTGGGGGGGGGGTGGGGGTGGGGGGGGGGGGGGGTGGGGGTGGGGGGGGGGGTGAGGGGGGGGGTGGGGGTGGGGGGGGGGGTGAGGGGGGGGGTGGGGGTGGGGGGGGGTGAGGGGGGGGGGTGGGGGGGGGTGAGGGGGGGGGTGGGGGGGGGGTGAGGGGGGGGGGTGGGGGGGGGGTGAGGGGGGGGGTGGGGGGGGGGGGGGGGTGGGGGGGGGGGGGGGGGTGGGGGTGGGGGGGGGTGAGGGTGGGGGTGGGGGGGGGTGAGGGTGGGGGTGGGGGGGGGTGAGGGTGGGGGTGGGGGTGGGGGGGGGTGAGGGGGGGGGTGGGGGTGAGGGGGTGGGGGTGGGGGGGGGGTGGGGGTGAGGGGGTGGGTGGGGTGGGGTGGGGGTGAGGGGGGGGTGGGGGTGGGGGGGTGGGGGTGAGGGGGTGGGGGTGAGGGGGGGGTGGGGGTGAGGGGGGGTGAGGGGGTGGGTGGGGTGGGGGTGAGGGGGGGGTGGGGTGGGGGTGGGGTGAGGGGTGGGGTGAGGGGTGGGGTGAGGGTGAGGGGTGGGGTGAGGGGGGGGGTGGGGGTGAGGGGGGGGGTGGGGGTGAGGGGGTGGGTGGGGTGGGGTGGGGGTGAGGGGGGGGTGGGGTGGGGGGTGAGGGGGGGGGTGGGGTGGGGGTGGGGGTGAGGGGGGGGTGGGGTGGGGGTGGGGGTGAGGGGGTGGGTGGGGTGGGGTGGGGGTGAGGGGGGGGTGGGGGTGAGGGGGGGGTGGGGGGGGGGGGGGGTGGGGGTGAGGGGGTGGGGGTGAGGGGGGGGTGGGGGTGAGGGGGGGGTGAGGGGGTGGGTGGGGTGGGGTGGGGGTGGGGGTGGGGGTGAGGGGGGGGTGGGGGTGGGGGTGGGGTGAGGGGTGGGGTGAGGGGTGGGGTGAGGGTGAGGGGTGGGTGGGGGGGGGTGGGGGTGAGGGGGGGGTGGGGGTGAGGGGGTGGGGTGGGGTGGGGTGGGGGTGAGGGGGGGGTGGGGGTGGGGGTGAGGGGGGGGTGGGGGTGGGGGTGGGGGTGAGGGGGGGGGTGGGGTGGGGGTGGGGGTGAGGGGGGGGTGGGGGTGAGGGGGGGGTGAGGGGTGGGGTGGGGGTGAGGGGGTGGGGTGAGGGGTGGGGTGAGGGGGGGGTGGGGGTGGGGGGGGGGGTGGGGGTGGGGGTGTGGGGGGGGGGGGTGGGGGTGGGGGTGGGGTGAGGGTGGGGGTGGGGGTGAGGGGTGGGGTGGGGGTGAGGGGTGGGGGTGAGGGGTGGGTGGGGGGTGGGGGTGGGGTGGGGGTGAGGGGGGGTGGGGGTGAGGGGGTGGGTGGGGTGGGGGTGAGGGGGGGTGGGGGTGGGGTGGGGGTGAGGGGGGGTGGGGGTGGGGGTGAGGGGGGGTGGGGTGGGGGTGGGGGGGGGGTGGGGTGGGGGTGAGGGGGGTGGGGGTGGGGTGGGGTGGGGGGGTGGGGTGGGGGTGAGGGGGGGTGGGGTGGGGGTGGGGGTGAGGGGGGGGTGGGGGTGGGGGTGAGGGGGTGGGGTGGGGGGGGGGTGGGGGTGAGGGGGTGGGGGGGTGGGGTGGGGGTGGGGGGGGTGGGGGTGAGGGGGGGGGGGGGGGTGGGGGGGGGGGTGGGGGGGGGGGTGGGGTGGGGGGGGGGGGGGGGGTGGGGGGGGGGTGAGGGGGGGGGGGGGGGGGGGGGGTGGGGGGGGGGGGGGGTGGGGGGGGGGTGGGGGGGGGGTGGGGGGGGGGGGGGGGGGGGGGGGGGGTGGGGGGGGGGGGGTGGGGGGGGGGGTGGGGGTGGGGGGGGGGTGGGGGGGGGGGGGGGTGGGGGGGGGTGGGGGGGGGGTGGGGGGGGGGTGGGGGGGGGGGGGGGGGGTGGGGGGGGGGGGTGGGGGGGGGGTGGGGGTGGGGGGGGGGGTGGGGGGGGGGTGGGGGGGGGGGGGGTGGGGTGGGGGGGGGTGGGGGGTGGGGGGTGGGGGTGGGGGGGGGGTGGGGGTGGGGGGGGGGTGGGGGTGGGGGGGGTGGGGTGGGGTGGGGGTGAGGGGGGGGTGGGGGTGGGGGGGTGGGGGGGTGGGGGTGGGGGTGGGGGGGGGGGGTGGGGGTGGGGGGGGGTGGGGTGGGGGGTGGGGTGGGGGTGGGGGGGGGTGGGGGGGGGTGGGGGGTGGGGGTGGGGTGGGGGGGGGTGGGGGTGGGGGGGGGGGGGGGTGGGGGGTGGGGGGGGGGTGGGGGTGGGGGGGGGTGGGGGGGGGTGGGGGTGGGGTGGGGGGGGGGTGGGGTGTGGGGGGGGGTGGGGG
Source organism: Stegostoma tigrinum (assembly GCF_030684315.1). Taxonomy (NCBI): domain Eukaryota; kingdom Metazoa; phylum Chordata; class Chondrichthyes; order Orectolobiformes; family Stegostomatidae; genus Stegostoma; species Stegostoma tigrinum. The sequence goes on along the minus strand of NC_081362.1, from coordinate 7,620,841 downwards.
GGGGGTGGGGGGGGGGTGGGGGTGAGGGGGTGGGGTGGGGTGGGGGTGGGGGTGAGGGGGGGGGGGGTGGGGGTGGGGGTGAGGGGGGGGGGTGGGGTGGGGGTGGGGGGGGAGGGGGGGGGGGGGTGGTGTGGGGGGGTGAGGGGGGTGGGGTGGGGTGGGGGGTGGGGGGTGAGGGGGGGGGTGAGGGTGGGGGTGGGGTGGTGGGGAGGGGTGGGGGGGGGTGGGGGTGGGGTGAGGGGGGGGGTGGGGT